>NC_088345.1:30322500-30370000 GCF_036884655.1 Musa acuminata AAA Group | reverse complement strand
CTTCCCGGTTGGCGCTCCAGATTGCGCCTCCTCCGCTCGCGAAGAGTAACCAACTTCTCGCTCATCATGTTCACTGCCACGATCCTCCAGAGCAGCTCTACCAACATGAGAGCGAGTTTGCACTTGCAGCCCACCTACAGCTGCTTGGGGCAATGGTCCGACTTGCCCCACCTTGCTCGATTCACCATGATGCTTGGTCATGGCAAGATTGCGAAGTTTCTTCGATGCTTGCTCGAATTGCTTGTCTGCTCTGATACCACAATGTCACGAACTTAGCTGGAATTGCCTAAATCGTGATGCACCCTTGTGGCAAAGTTGCGAATTTAGCTTGAGTTGCCTAAGTCGCGAAGCACCCTTGCACCAACTTCACGAACTTAGCTGAGGTTTGCCTAAGTCATGACACACCCTTGTGATATGCGTCCGCAAAGGGTCAGCCAATTTGCAATCTCACTCAGGTCCCGAAGGATCTATAAAAGAAAAAGTTGATTAGCTCGAAAACGAGCGGCGAACAAGTCCCAACGTCTCGCGAAAAAGGAAGCTTTACAAGCAATTCAACGAGCACCTTAAGTGCAAGAGAGAAAAGAGAGGGAAGGAGAAAACAAAGACTTTAGAAGGTAGAACGAACAATTGCAAGTCCACAACAACTGCTCACCGGATGCCGGGCACGAAGGAAAGTTCCTGTTAAATTAATGTGCGAACTTGTGAAGATTGTTCAACGCCCAACAATATACCGAAGCCCTACCCGAGGGTTCCAAGGTTCCGAGATGGCTGACGTTTCGCGTACAGCTGTGACGTGCAGAAAACAAGCCGTGGCACGCGAAAACGAAGCCATTTTGGGGCAGTTCAGCCGAGCGCGGCGAGCGATCACACTGCAGCGCTGCGAACTGTCGTTGCTTACATTTTCCGAGCAAAAACATACAAAACCAAGGGAAAACATGCTGTCATGTCTCTGTACAAGCATGCAAAAGCGACGAACGATTCATTGAACGAAGTTGTTGCGAGTGCATGACGACCGTTCGTGATAAAGCGGTATAACGAAATATACCACTCGGTATACAGTACCGTACCGTACCGAGCGAATCTCGAAACTCCGATATGATACGATATTTCAATCCTTGGAACTACTACAACCGAAGTTTGAAGACTTACAATCAATATCATCAAGTCATACCCCTCTTCACTACAAAAAATTACAGGTCCCTTGAAGACATCATTAATTTCTTCCTGGGAATAATTTGGAAGAATTTAGCATTTTCGCTTGCTAGTTGATATGGAAAGCCAAAATGAAACGGGCTTTCAAGGCTGTTTCTGTTGAGAATTTAATGAAAATGTTGCTTCTACATGGTTTTGCTTGAAGATGACATAGTATTTGTTCTCTTTTACATGGTTTTGCTTGTCGCCAGTAACACGCTGATGTAACAAATTTCTCTTGTGTTTCTCCAGGTAGCCTCATGTAACTCAGAAATTCTCTTAACGAGAAAAGAATAGATAAATAATTGCTTGCTTACTGCCTCAAAAGAAAAATATAGATCAAGTGCTACAATGATATCGCTCTTTTTCTTCTTTTTACCTCCTCATCTTTTACAGAATTTCTAAGTTGAACATGGATCTGAATCTTTTTACTTATGCTGCTCATTGCTCAAACTAGGATAAGCTTGTATCACCTACACGATCCTTTTCCAAATTATACATAAAACAAGAAATAGGAAGTTCCAATATGGTGAGGATTGCATTGAATAAGAAAAATAGGTTGAGGCTATCAAACAGAAAAGTTAAAAACAGGATTCTTTAGTGTACTGATACTTTCATGTAAATGAGATGATGGATCCACATAATTAGTATCATGCACATGCTGATATTTGTCAAAGTACTAGTTTCACCAATAGCTCATGGTATTTCATGCAATCAGCTCAAAACTAATATAACTTCAATAAGCAAGATAAAACCAATACCAAGGTTGCCAATATCAATAAGATCATATTTGAATATACCTATTTTTAGTGCAGGAGAACCATCAAGAAGTGGTGACTATTGGAAAAAATAAAATAAAATATATTACCATCCCAAAGTAGTGAAGCCATTAGGATTCATATAAACTGCAAACTAATGGCAAAAGAGAAAACTATAGATCTCTGTTCTCATGTCAGTTAATGAACTTAATCGAGTTATAAAGCAATAATTTCAAAGATCACCAATACCATGAATTTTTTATATGGTCAAAGTATAACTAAGATTCAACTATTCAAAAGTTGAAAATGAAATCTTCCAGATTGTTGCCATGCTCCATACATCTAACCATATACAATCAAAAGTAACATTTAGATGGTAACCCTTATAGTACAATATGCACCAACAGTATTTCAGAAAAGGAAAGCTTTGAGTCATCAAGTTTCATGGACTTTAAACTTCCAAGCTTAAATCAATATTAACTAAAAACAGACACAAAATCAGCAACCATGCTAGAATAATGAAGCAATCAAAATTATCATAATAAGAAGGATATTAATAAGATGAGTAAGAAATGGCTAACCTAGAAAATCATGAAACTGAGAGAAACAAGTTCCAGCTCCCCACAGTCCAAGACGCACCATGTAACCCAGATTTCGTGGCTCAGATGCACCAGTTGCAGAACAATAAATAACTCGAGCCTCAAGTAATCTTGCCTGTACGCAATAAACTCCAGATTACACACTCTAGAAAATAAACAAAAGATAAATAAATTATACGAACAGACATGTGAAGAACAAGATAATCTCATAGCCAACTAGTCAAATTAAAAGAATAAAGGAAAATATGCAACAAAAGTGTAATCGCCACTAGTCCCAAAGAAAGGAAAAAATGCATGCTTATGGAACCAATTGATGGAACTCATACTAATGATCATAAAAGCAATAAAAAGCATCTGCAAATGTTTCATGTTGATGCCTTCCAAGAAGACAATTCTATCCGAAGATTGGTTTCAAAAGTTAAGGTGCAGTATTTATTAATAATAAAAGTGAGTATCTAAGAAAAAAGTCTAAGCCTGGAAACTTTAGAGGCATCAACCTGGATTTCAAGAACTGCTTCACCTGTACGAGTAGGTTGACTTCCTGTCTCAGGGATCAAATTTTTGGCTTTATGGCACTGCAAAAAATAAATTGCTCCATAAAGATTATAGCCCAGCTTATAGAACTGAACATCAATACAAAAGAATTCTTCACTAAAATCTCAACATTGAGGAAAATAACATATGCAGAGGAGGCACAAGTGGCATGGTATTAGAAAACAAAAAAGTAGCATGCATGTCTATAAGTTGAAGCACCTCATCAAACACCACTAGGCCATCAAATTCTGATCCACACCACTGCAACAACTGCATCAACCGAGAACGGCCTCTTTCAGATGATGCTATCAAGCTACTGTATGTTAAGAAAATTACTCCATCCTTTATGCCAACAGCCTTCGAGTCGAGCTTAGAGTAGGGAAGCTTGTTCAAAGCATGAACTGAAAAGAGAAAAAAATGCTTATCCAATAAATGTGAACGGCAATATGGTTAAATTTCATATGGTCTCTACAAACTTAAATTGCCAAAGACAATGTAAGAGATGCTTAGGCAATGTTAAAAGAGATCGGGCTGCTACAGTTTTTTCATAACAAGCCAAATAGTGTAAGCATGAAATTTGTTCATGCTATACCAAGTTACTTTTTAGTCAATGGAATCAAAGTACAAGTTAACCTCTATGAATTAATTTTATGATATTACCACAAAGAAGGAATTTTAAGTTAATCTTCGACTATGAAATATTACTGAGCATGCTTAGTTCAGCTGGTTGGTCTTACCTCACCTCAAAAAAGTACATGCTTCATCACTCTCATTGACGCAATATTCATTGTTATAAATTAAATTGATTTATGCAATATACCATGGTTTGATGTACCGTCCTATCACGGATTTGGCTAGAATTGCCTACGTCGTGAGTCACCCTTGCAGCAATGTCACGGACTTAGCTAAAATTGCCTAAGCCGTGAGGCACCACTGTTTCAATATCACAATCTTAGCTAGGATTGTCTAAGTCGTAAAACATCTTTACACCAAAGTCACGGACTTAGCTGGGATTGCCTAAGTCATGAGGTACCCTTGTGTTATCCGTCTGCAAAAGATCAGCCTACTTGCAACCTCGCTCAGGTCCCATAGGACCTGTAAAAGAGCAAATTGATTAATTCGAAAACAAGTGACGAACAAGTCCCGACGTCTCAAGAAGAAGACAGCCTTACAAGAAATTCAACAAACACTTGATGTACAAAAGAGAAAAAAGAGGAAGGCAAGAACTTTAGAAGGCAAACGAACAGTAGCAAGCCCGCAAACGAGTGCTCACCGGGTGTCGGGCGCGATAGCAAGTTCCTAGAGGCTTAACGTGCGAACTTGTAAAATCCAATCAACGCTCAACACTACCCCAAACTCCTATCCAACCAGGTGCCACCTGGGGGATTCCAGGGTGCTGAGATGGCTAACGTTTTGCATCGCACCGCAGCCTATAGAGAATAAGAACGTTTTGCATCGCACCACAGCCTATAGAGAATAAGTCGTGGCACGCAAAAACAAGACCATTTTAGGGCAGTTTTGCCCGTCATGGTGAGCGATCACTCTGCAATGCTGCGATATGTTCTTGCCCATAGTTTTCAAGCAAAAACGCATAAAACCAAAGCATAACACATTGCCAAGCATATGTACAAGCACGCACAAGCAACGAACGGTCCATTGACGAAGATGCTGTGGGTGCGCAATGATCGTTCATGACATTCCGACAAAACAAGCGGTCCATATTGATCCGCCAGTTGACCAATATGCATACCAGCCTATTTCTGGTGGTACATGATTAGGGGTGAGCATACCAGGGACTAGGCTATATGTCTCTTTTATCAATTGATACAGTCAAGACTCGACAATTACCGTAATGATTGGATATCAACCATACCAAACTACTCTTAGGTCAAATCAAGTTCCAACAATCAAATTAAATTATTGGGCCCCATTTTGGCCCTTTAAATCCTCCTCCCTCTTCCCTATTTCACTCACTCATTCTCATTTTGGTTCTCATTCTTTCTCATACTATCACTTGTTTAATCCTTCTAATCGTCAAGTAGTGGAAATCAACCTCTTGATTTGAATAAAAGAGGGATTGGAACTAGGGATTCAGGCAAACTCTAACCTCCATGGCCCTACATGCCATGGTCATACCTATCTACTCCTCGAACATGTGTTGTTAATGACGATAAGGTAACGATTGTTCCCACGTTGATGTATAAACGGCACACAATATTTAGGAGCAATTCCAAGATTGGGTATGACAAACCCACCATATCAACATACAACTTCATGGGTAGAGGCATACATAGACTCTATCATTTATTTTGGTGGTAGAAGCAGACATGTTCTATCATAAATTATCAAATAGGTGTTATCTCGATAGTTTACATTGTGCAAAACTTAAAGTTTCAACACCTAATCCAACATTTTAACTCTTTTCTTTGTACGTGATTCAGATCCAATGAAGGACCATGTGACATCCTTATAACCTAGAATTTATATTGATTTTGGCTTATATATACTCTATTCTGATTTAAATATAATGTATATACCAAGAAATTAGGGAAAAAACCTTAAATAGGGTTTCGTTTAATTTTGAGCCAATTTTCAGCCCTTTTCCTAGACCATACTGGATACCAACACACAGTACACCTATACAATACATACCGATCCAAGCAGCACAGGATGGCATTCCTCGTTATCTGCACACTTGCTTTGCCTTAAAGGTCTTGGTAGATCTTTAAGCACTCTATGGGTTAGAATTTATTTAACTACATATACTTTAGACAAGTTAAAAACACTTACATGAACAAAGAGCAATCAGCCTCTCTATGATCAAGCATCTATCATGGTTTTCAGAAGTCACCAGTATTGTTGTAAAGAGCAGTCAGTGGCTGCTATAGTGATTTAACGTATTATTTTCTGCACAACATACACAGCAGTGCCAGTAAGCAGTTCGGCTTCCCAACTACCACTACAGGAACCACAATGCTATGGGCATGTTTCGGGCACTTTATGCCCAATGGCCTTTTTTGTAAACAAATCTGAATAAATCAGAAAAAGAAAGACTCAAAACAAACTAACCAACTTTCATGTTATTGAGCTCATACAAATGTTAAAAAAATTAAGTCAACTGAAGCTCTCTCTCTCTCTCTCTCTCTCTCTCTCTCTCCCCCTAATTGAGACTTCAATGGATGAGGACCGAAGCAACTGATTCAGATTAAACTTTTGTTAAGTATATAATTAATAGGCTCCAGTACTATATTTCTCAATTTTTGGATAGTATCATAGTAAGATATTTGATATTGTATGGATTGTGGCAGATCATGTCACATTTGGTATTATAAAATTGTATGCCATATCCACTTTTTCAGAAAATTTACATGGCAAACTCTATATGGATATTTGGTGTTCAGATTTTTTATTTTGCAAATTACTTCATAACATTTACCAACACCAATTATAAATTAATATTAATGATCTGCTTTAGGATCATAGTACCAATTGTAGAACTTGCTATCAGGAGTCTCTATTGCTATAAACCGACTATAGGCTAATCACAACAACAATCATTCACTAGCATTATTAAGCTTTTCAAATGACCATGAAATCCGAATTTCCAAGAGAGACAATTTTCCATGAAAGGTGTATTCAGCTACATTTAGAACCCCATCCTGACATCAACCCCCTAACAACAACCTGTAGGTCTAGAAAGGATGTCGCAAAAGAGCACAAAGGACTCATAGTTTGGAACTGAATTGCCTTCATTAAAAAAGAGAACATTCAGAGGTAAAAAAGAACCTTGATAAGGGCCTAAAATCATTCTTGCATTTAGAGTATTGCACATTATACCTTCAATACAAGAAGCACCAACATCATCTAAATCTCTGCGTGCATCGAACTTTAAGTCAGAACCAACAGAAACCCACCTGCAAAATGTATAGACAAGGATGACAATGAAAGACAAAGCTTATTCCAATTAGAACAATACATCAATAAAGGAGCATATTAAAACAAAAGTTACAAAAAGGATCTGCTACTCTCATCATGCTTCATGCTAATATAACATGTACATATCTATCAGGATGCTTACAGTGATTTACACCTCCCATGTTGCCAATTTTCCCATATCAATCCAGCAATGGTTCGACCCTTACCAACACCAGCACCGTCACCAATGAAAAAGCCTGCTCTTGCACCATCTTGGAGATGGTGAAGATGCCTCTGTCATAAAGCAACAGGTACCATCATTGCTATAATGCCAGCAGCTCTGACAGAAGCAGTCTTAAACTTGCCGACTAAGTGAGAAAAGAAAGTAACCTGACAAGCATACACTAGTGTTTCAATTTGCAAGCATGAAAGTGCATTGGATTTCTCCAGATCATCCATAATCTTTAGATGGTATGTTGGTTCTGGAGGTTGAACAGCTGACAAGGAAGATGTTTCGACGACTGGATCTGGATGGGTTTGACCTAGTGATAGTCTGGGGGGCCTCTACAAAACCATTACAAAAGTAAGAAAATATAGAGCTTGAAGAAGCCAGTATTCATTTTCCAACCACAGGTACAAAGATAGAAAATGATAAATGGAAAAAAAATTGCTTCTACTCACATTAGATTTAGTAACTTTGACACACAAATTAAACAAAACTTACATAGTCGGTAAAGGTTTCCCCAACTGTACCACCTTCATCTTCTTCGCGCTCCACATCAATAGCAACCTAGAAATATTACCATGATGGGGAGAAATGAAGATGGGCGAAAAACAAAAACAAGTCTTCTTTTGTCAGCAATAGATCGATTAAAAATTCCAGACAAGAGAATGATACTTTGTAAATTAATTATCTCAAAGTCTCGATACTTATCCGAATCATGGTGTAGCAATGCAACAATTGGAGAATATATAAATAAAAATACAATTTAAAGAAGTTTATACCCCTCAGGATGCTCAAAGCAAATGTGACAGATCAAGTTTATCAGGCGAAAAATAAAAGGTATGCAACTTAGGAATGGCATATAATCTCCAAGTCAAAGAAAAACGTATCATGTTACAAAATAGGCCGCATCATATGGGTATCACTAGTACTGCTGTGGTTTCTTAAATGTCTTACTTTGCAACATTAGCAGTGACTTTATTAGCAAATCCATGATGCAGCATCCATATTCAATTTTATTTTTATTCGAGTAAGCATCAATATAATATCATCATAATATATACCGGAATTATATGAAATATTCATATCATGACATATGAATAGAGAGAACTAGAATTCTTGTTGATGCTGAAACTCATAGAGGGAAGAAATGGGATTTATTGTCAAGGATGGAATCACTCGATTAAACATGTACAGGCTTATATGTGTTTTAGATGCATTTTTTCTCGGTCAAAGATGATTTTTCCTCCTCTCCTTTGCACATACCCAGCGGCCCTCTAAACCATACGGACCTTTATACCATAGCACCATGCACACCTGCAATCCTGCTATTCCTGGAGCCATAGGAATTGCAGATATTAGTATGGTCCCTCATATGGCACTAGTGATGTTGTCCTCAACAGAGCTTAGTGGAAAAACAATTTCATATAACCAACCACAGATAGTTAGGACCTAACTGTTCTTTTGTTGGTATACACCCCCAATTGCATCCATATATCAAAAGCACATGAAAAATCTTTCTTGTTTACATTTGCATTAAATCCATTCCAAGCTTCTTGAAACTCTAAATCCATGCAATGATCAAATCAAACATACTACAATATTTCCAAAGGCATACAGTTATCAAGTGACCAATGCTACTTGCAAGGACAAAATCAAGCTTCTTGCCTTAATCTCCCATGCTTCCGTGGTAAGAACTAAGAAAGTGCCCAGACTAAAGAGCATAATAAAAGGAGGGAATGAAATGCATAATTATCCAAGTTTTGAAAACTGCCACTTGACCTATAATTCCCCCTTCAAGAGTATCCGCATTTCATTGACCTTCTTGAACATTAAGGTGGTTAAATTCCTTGGACAAGAACTATCCCTACTTTTGCAAAATCAATGTAGTAAAAGGGATATCAAGCCATAGCACCAATTTGAATAGAGTACTTCCACTGAACAAACAAAACACGGTCAGTAACTAAATTAGAAAAGAAAGAGAGGAAATTTATTTGCCTCATTGATCTCCTCGGGCGGGACAGGTGGAAACCCAAGGAAGGCGGCGGGGGAAGAGGAGGCCGTGGGGAAGTACTGTTGAAGCTTGGAGAGGTCGACAGCCAGGTCCACGCCGCACTGCGGACAATTGAAGCGGGCGAGGCCATGAGGGACATTGAGGATGGCCTTGCAACGGGCGCAGGGAAGCTGGATCTTGGTGGGATCGATACCCTGGGCCTTGGGCGGGGCGCGCCTGGGAGGGGGGGCACCCAAAAGCTCTGGTGGCAGCATCTGCGGTAGTTGACACTTGGGGCAGATGAACTCCATCATCCCCGGCGCCACCGCCAAGATCCCATGGCAGCCAGCGCAACGGACCTGGCGGCTCCCCGGGGGCGGCTCCGGCACCGGCGGCGGCAGCGACGGCGGGGCGAGAGGCGGCACCGGTGGGACCGAAGGCTGCCCCATTCCTCCCCCTTCCTTTTGCCACTCTCTATTCGCCCCGTCCTCTCCCGCTCTCTCTCCCCGTCACTCTACCCCAACTTGCCGTGTCGAGATACGAATTTGATGAGGGAGCGCATAAGAGGAGCGATTGAACTTTTTTGGGAGGGTTTGGATTTTTGTTTCGGGTGTTTCGCCAAGGCGAGGAGTTTTGGGCGAACGAGTAAATGGACGACTTTTCCTATAATGGCATTCACGTGCCCCCATCAGCTCCAAACAGTCGGCAGAAGGCAGTTCAGTGCAATTACGGGTGCATCTTTAGGTCCGCGCATCAAACTAGGTCGACTCTATTATAATCAAAGGGCAAATCGGACCGCACATCCGTTCGAAATCGAGCCTCTGATCCAATCTGACCCGTTATTGATCTATATATATATATATATATATATATATATATATATATATATATATATATATATATATATATATATATATATAACTTGAAAGCGTAACTTAGTTAAAGATTTGAAATGACTGTTTGGTGTATGAGGCTTGGTATCAACCAGTTTAATTTTATTGTTTATCTTTTTATAATAATAATAATTAGTCTCTAAAATAAATATCGATATCAAATTAGTGTCCCTATCTGCAGCATCGTCATCCTATCAAGAAGTTGATGGACTGTCAATAGAAGTTAGTTATTATCTCTTCTTGATCTCTTTTATTGGAATGTAATACAGGGGATTGGAAAAGATCAGTCATTTAAGAGACGAATATTATGAACGTGTCGACCAATTAAGTCATTTTTCTATTTGTTTAGTTGTATTTATCTTGAAATTTGTAGCAGGAGAAAAAGACATATGATCTCATATATAAATATTATTTTGAATTTTGTATCTTGCTTGGGGAAACAACTTGAAACTAATCTCCATATATTACCTATAGATAATGATTATTGTTTGATACGATTGATTATTGTCTATATTTTAGTTATAGTTGTTAGGAAAATAATTGGCATTAAGAGCGTGGGGTGAATTAGTGCAGCGGTAAAAATTACGTCGGTTCAAAACTTCGTTGCGATTAAATCCGTATTTAACAAAAAATCATTTCATAAAAGTATTAACTTTGAAAGCGTACAGAAGAGTATAGTGGAGCTAAAACAAGTAAAGTGGTTTGCAGTAAAGTAAATTACACAAGAGAAACATAAACCAGATTTTTATAGTGATTTGATCGTCGTGACCTATATCCACTTCGCTGATTCCTCTTCCATCGAGGCCATCGACATCCACTATCAGTCTTCTTTCAATGGGCGAAGACCAACTACCCTTTTACACCCCTCTTCTCCTTTTTACAGGTTTAGGAGATAACTTTTTACATCCCTCTTTTATAATGTATCTCTCTCACACCTTCCTTAAAACTCTCTCTAAGCTTTTGGAGGTTGAAACTCAACTTTCTAAGGTTTACAACTTTAGAATCACAGGGTTTTGCTCAATATTTCTTACTTATCCATGTAGGAATAGCTATGGTATTTATAGGCCTCAAATGGATTCAAATTTGGAGCCCAAAATTCAAACCCCCGAAATTTCAAGGTACGGGCGGTACCACCGCTTGCAGCTTGACACTAGGCAGTACCACCGCCCAGACTGGCGGTACCACTGCCCAGACTGACAGTATCATCGCCTGACATAGTCTCGAAGATTGTGCCATGACGATTTCACTTGTTTGGTTAATGTTTGGGCCTTTCTCTTGGCCCAATATAGTCCAAACTTGACCCAATTGTCTCCTAATTGGGTTGACCCAATTCTAATCTCTATTATATACTAACTATGAATTTTAAGACATTTACTAAGCTAAACATAGTTCGTAAGTCTAGGTTTCTTTCGACAAGCTTCCGGCGATCTTCCGATGAACTTCTAACGATCTCTCGGTGATGTTCCAGCGGACTCCCGATAAGCTCCTATACTTCATGATGATCTTCTTGGTGAGTTCCGACGAGCTTCTTTAGCAAGCTCCAGGACTTCTCGGTCAATTCCGACAGAACTTTCGATGAACGTCCGAACTTCCGACGAACTCTCAAACTCTCAACGAAATCGCGTTCTTGACTCCGGGACTTCATTGTGCTTTATGCCTTGCTATCATAGTTAATCCTGCACATATAAAAACACACTTCGATCTAGACAATTATTACTAAGCATGAATCATATTGTCCGACATATCATTGGTCCATCGACGCTTCCTCCGATTCTTCGACGCATCGTCCTCTCTTGTGGCCTATTGCCCAATCGGCCAGTTGACCTCTACAACTCCGATATCCTTGGCATAATTTTTGCTCTTCTATCGATATGTCATTCATGGCCCGAAGCCTTCTATCGATATATCATCCGATCCTCCGACTAGACGTCCAATCTTCTAACATATTATACCGGCCCAACATGACTCTTCCTGCTTTAACTATCTCATCCTGATTGAAGCATCATGCGTCACTGAAAATGCAGATTAATTCATAAATACTTATCAATTGGTTTCATCATCAAAATCTGAGATCCAACAATCTCCCCCTTTTAATGATGATAACCAATTGATGATGGAGTTTAAACAAACTCTCCCTATCAATATGTCATATTGAAAGAGACTCTTGGATTCAAAAATCCAAGCAACATATTATCATAAACTTATGCATAACATCATACTTCTCTCCTTTGTCATCAACAAAAAGGAGAAGTGCAACTAGCAAATGGTTTTAGACATCCAAGTTCAAATCATTGCATAATAAATCTCAAGTTTTATCATCATTGCAAGCTAGCAAAAATTTTGATTTTTCCATCATGTAAGAAAGCAATATCTAAGATGTTCAAGAAGGCAACTTTTGCTTCTTGAAATGTGCAAGTTAGCAATCTTTGCTTCTCTTTTGAGATGAGAAGCTAACATGTTTTTGCATCTTCTTGACTTATGCAAGCTAACAAATTTGCCTCTTTTCATGATATGCACGCTAGAAATTTTTTCTCCCTCTTTGTCATTGGCCAAAAGAGAGGAATAACAAAACAATGATGTAATTCATCAATTTTCAAATTATGACAAAAATAAAGTGTCATTCTTATTTCAATATGTCATAATTGAGATAAACCTTGAATTTAAATTTAATTCAAATCGATACAATTTTAATCATGATTCTCATACATGATATGCAATACATCAAATACATCATCATAATAAAATCATAAGTATTGCATGCATCATTTTTTAATAAGCTAGCAACTTTGCTTCCTAGAAAAATTTTCTCCTTATAATTTGTGAGCTAGCAAATTTTACACATGAAAGTTGGCAAAAAAATTTACATCTTTTAGGATGAGCAAGATTTTTGCTTCTTCTTGAAATATACAAGCTAGCAAAATTTCTCCCCCTTTGTCATTGTCCAAAAAAAAGGGAAGAAAATAATTTTATAATTCTTTTTCCCTTTAAAATAATTTTTAAATCATGACAAAAGTAAATAACAAAAATGAAAAATCAAGTCATGAATGTCAAAACAATTTTTTTATTATGAATATTTCATTATTACATGCATCAATATCATAAGTTGATGGATTGCATGCATAATACCAAATCATCATTCATAATTACATCAATATTCTAGTCATTATTTCAATCATCAAAAAATCAAGTCATGAATGTCAAAATCATAGTATTGCATGCATTCATATCATCACATGAAGAATATCAAGAAGAACTTGGTGTTGAGATATACTTCATGAATACAAAGAATTTTACATAATAAAATTCAAGTCATAAACCTTAAAAGATGTCAAGTAACATATCATCGTTTATTAGAATAAGTTTTCTTTTTTAGTGAATAGCAAAAAGAATAATAGGAGAACAAGATCTCAATTTATGTATATCAATAGATATGATTTACTTTGACAAATCTCATTTTTAGTAAATAACAAAAAGAAACATGGGAGTTAAAAAACAAGATCTTGATTCATAATTTTCATAATCATTACTAGAAGGATAAGCATGATTCCTAAAATTTTTATTTTTAGCATTATTTATTACATTATTAAATATATAATTTTTAAGAAAAATAAATTTTCTAAGCTAAATTAAAAATAACTCGTACAAAGCATCATGTAATTTTGAAATAAATTAAGGGAGTTTCGTTTACCTCGTCGTCAAAAGCCGTTAAGGCGTAGTTTATCACCTTGCCTTTGTTGATTTTCTCCTCGTCTTCGGATGAGCTCGATTCATCCCAAAATTCTCTCATTTTCTTACGTTCATAACAAGTAGTTGCATTTTTTTTATTATTTAATTTTTGTTTAATGAACTTTTTAAATTTCAATGTGATGAGTTCTAAGTTCACCATCACTTGAGCTTATGCTCGAGTGATCTTCAATTGTTCTTAGTTTGAAATCCTTCCTGTTCTTTGGAAGGTAGTTCTCAAGTTCTTCACGTGCATTGCATGTCATTAGAGACCCGATAAGTTCTTCGATCAAAAAAATATTCAAAATTTTTTATTCTTAAATAGCCGTTATTTTCAAATCCTAATTTTTAGAAAGTGATCATAAAATCTTGTTAACAAGTTCAAAATTAGAAAAGCATTTGCCAAGAGCTTTTAAACCACTGACAATATTCGTAAAACGGGTGTACTTGTCAATAATAGTTTCGCTCGGCTTCATTCAAAATAGTTCAAAATCATGCATTAAAAGATTGACCTTCGAAACTTTAACTCTAGTAGTGCCTTCATGTGTGATTTCAATAGTGTGCCAAATATTGAAAGTCGTTTCGCATATAGAAACACGATTAAACTCAGTTTTATCCAAAGCGCAAAATAGAGCATTCATAGCTCTAGTATTTAAGGAAAAAATCTTCTTCTCCAAATCATTCCAATGGTTTATTGGAAGAGAAGACCTTTCAAATCTGTTTTCAAGAATATTCCATAAATTTAAATCCAAGGAAAGTACAAAAACTCTCATTCGAGTTTTTCAAAATGTGTAGTCCGTCCCATTATACAAGGGAGGACGAATAAGAGAGTGGCCCTCCCTCTTGAAAGCTGAAAAGAGTCATTTCTATTTGGGTGCTAAACCAAATATGAAAAACGAGGTTCTAATACCAATTGTTAGAAAAAGAGTCGGTACTAAGAGGGGGAGTGAATTAGTGCAGTGGTAAAATTTACGTTGGTTCAAAACTTTGTTACGATTAAATCTGTTTCTAACGAAAAACTGTTTCGTAAAGGTATTAATTTGAAAGCGTACGGAAGAGAGTAGTGGATGTAAAGCAAGTAAAGTGGTTTGCAGTAAAGTAAATTGTACAAGAGAAACACAAACCAGATTTTTATAGTCATTCGATCATCGTGACCTGCATCCACTTCGTCGATTCCGTTTCCATCAAGGCTACCGGCATCTACTATCGGTCTTCTTTCAATGGGCGAAGACTAACTACCCTTTTACACCCCTTTTCTTTTTTTCACAAGTTTAGGAGATAACATTTTACAACCCTCTTTTACAAGGTATCCCTCTCACACCTCCCTTAGAACTCTCTCTAAGCTTTGGGAGGAGGGAACTCAACTTTCTAAGGTTTACAACTTTAGAATTAGAGGGTTTTGCTCAATATTTCTTACTTATTCATGCAGGAATAGGTGGGGTATTTATAGGCCCCAAATGGATTCAAATTTGAAGCCCAAAATTCAAACCCCCAAAATTTTAGGGTACAGGTGGTACCACCGCCTATAGCTTGACACTGGACGGTACCACCGCCCAGACAGTCTCGAAGACGGAGTCTGGGCAGTACCACCACCTAGACTGGCGGTACCACTGCCTGACATAGTCTCGGAGACTGTGCCACGATGGTTTCACTTGTTTGGTCACTGTTTGGGCCTTTCTCTTGACCCAACATAGCCCAAACTTGGCCCAACTATCTCCTAATTGAGTTGGCCCAATTCTAATCCATATTATGTGCTAACTATGAATTTTAAGACATTTACTAAGCTAAACAAAGTCCATAAGTCTAGGTTTCTTCCAGTGAGCTTCCGACGATCTTTCGGTGAACTTCCGACGATCTCTCGGCAATGTTCCAGCGGACTCCCAGCAAGCTCCTAGACTTCATGATGATCTTCTTAGTAAGTTCCGATGAGCTTCTTTGGCAAGCTCTAGGACTTCTCAGTTAATTCCGATAGAACTTCCGATGAACGTTCGGACTTCCGATGAACTCTCGAACTCCCAACGAAATCGCGTTCTTGACTTCGGGACTTCATTTTGCTTTATGCCTTGCTATCGTAGTTAATCTTACACATGTAAAAATACACTTGGATCTAGACAATTATTACTAAGCATGAATCATGTTGTCCGACATGTCATTGGTCCATCGACGCTTCATCCAATTCTTTAACGCATCGTCCTCTCTTGCGGCCTATTGCCCAATCGACTAGTTGACCTTAGCAACTTCGATATTCTTGGCGTAATTTCTGTTCTTCTTAGCCTGATGCCCGAATCCATGGCTCAAAGCCTTCTATCGATATGTCATCCGATCCTCCTGCTAGATGTTCAGTCTTCTGAAGTCCATCTATAACTTTGTTTCTCCTCCTCTCTTGCCCAAAACTCTTAAAAAAAAGAATTTTGAAATGGTAAAAAAAAATCAAAAACTGTAGTCATATCCGTCACGTAAATATTGTTACCTATTTTTTGACGATGTGAATGAAATGTAGAGTTAATCTTGACTGCAAGTCGATGATTCTTGCTATACAAGTATACTTTTGTTAGATTTCGTGGCCGGATAAGACATATATAATATAATTAATTGGATTCTGATAAAATATATTGGTCAATATAAAAGAAGTTCACTTGAAGTAGGATTTTTTAGGAGATATGGGAGGAACTCTCCTAATTACTTATTCTAGACCCTCTACTCTCACCTATACATAGAAAGGACCTCTAGGGACTGAACACAATTTAAGTCTCTCTCTCAACTCTTCTCCCTCTAGGAACAGAGATTATAGTTGAGCAATTAAAGTCTCTTTCTCAACTCTTCTCCCTAACTATCAATTTAAGTGGTTCTTGTGGAAAGATAGGAAAAGAGGAGAAAGAACTAGTTCTTTTTGCAGATTCATAGCAATCTTGGATTAAAAATGGTGCATTTATATATCAAATAGATATATCCTTTTAGATGACATAAAAAGATATGCATCGTTAAACTAGATCTAATTATTTAATTTCAATCCTGGCATAAAAGATTAATTCCGCATTTAATATAGCATATTACAGATTTTATGCTTAGAAATTAGTATCAGAGCCTAGGTTCTTGAGATCAAATACATTAGATCTATTATCTTTGTTTACGATGCATGAATGATCCATATTCTCCAATGATCGTGAAACAACAATGGTCATCATTGACCTGCTGCATACAACCAATGATTCTGCTACGCTAGGTAGTGCGCCGCAGTGTAGTAGACGGCAGCACTGCACCCATGCGGCGGTTGCACATGGGCAAAACCCACGTCCATGCGATGACCGCACGAGGGCAAACAATCACATCAGGTGGCGGCCACGGCCAATCGTGCTCAAGCGTCGGTAGCTACGTAGGTAGCAACCACACGCGCGGGCAAGAACCGTCGCAACAGTCGTGCGCGAGCAGCGGCAGCGCCGAACGCATAGGCAATGGCGGCACGCAATAAGGTTTTGGGCAAACTTACAGTCTTGCCCTAGGGTTTCCCTTTGGTTAAATTACAATTTTACCCTTTTATATTTTATTAATATCTTTTAATTCTTTTGATAGTTTTGCCCTTTATAAATCTCATAATTCTAGTTTATATCCTATCAAATATTTATAATTTTACCCTTATAAAATTAAGAATTTTTAATTTATATTCTTAATTATAAAATTGATAAATATGATTTATTATAATTATTTAATCATGATTATATTTTGATTATTTGATTGGATTTAATTTTGATTAAAAAAATAAATTATGATTTATTTTTATAGTTTTCTCATGTGAATTATTAATTATATTTTTACATGTGGTAAATAAAATCCAATTATTGTTCTTGGATATTCATTTAGTTATTCACATGCATATATTTGGAATTGTGAAATAATATTCATCTTTCACATGAAGGCATGATTTATATATTATCATGATTATCATATGAGTTTTTTTTTATTGATTAATATTCAATTATTATTATGATTGTTATTCTATTATTAAACTGTTTAGCATAAATTAAATTAAAAAAATTTGATGAATATTATTTGTAACTCATCTCCCTAAGTTTTATTTGACTTATAGCTGTCAAAGTGGCCTAGAATGATAAGCTTTTGTGATATGAATTATAATAAATATTTTGTGATGGGATAAGATGATATTGTTTTGGATAATTATGTCAAAGTGGCCTAGAATGATAATCTCAAAGGAGAATCTACTTCAAATAATTATGTGATGGGATAAGATGATATTGTTTTGGATATCCTTGCAGTTTATGGTTGTATACCTAAAGGTAACAATACTATTCCATAAGGATGGTATCAGTCCTCCATAGATGATCCTGAGTAAATACTAGATATATCAATATTTCACCCAAAGATGTAATATAGATGATATCAATAGTTCTTCACATTTATAAAAAACTTAAAGTATTAATGTTATTTTATATTTTATATTTTTACAGTGGTATTTCCGTTCATACATTCGTATACTTCTAGTGTCCATATATTCTCTGGATTAAACTATTCAGAATGGTTAGAGCATGTGCAATTTACATTGGGTATATTAGATATTGATTTAACATTGCATGTTGAAAAGCCTACAGACTTGACTATAGAACAAGTTAATAAAATGAATGCTTGGAAAAGATATGATAGACTTATTTTAATGTTTATAAGAATGACGATTGCAAATAACATAAATACTTTATTACCAATTGCAACTAGTATATAGAAATATTTAAAGGTTGTTGAAGATAGATTTAAATCCATTAATAATGTTGGGAAATCTTGGGGGCGACATCATATGCGCAGCGAAAGAATAAGAAAACAAAATCCCCGATTCCCAAAGAGATGTTCGTCGTCATGCGAAGATTAGTGCGCAAAATCCGCGAAACTTAAAACTGCGTATAGAGTAGATTGTGTTACCTAGGGAGATCGTATATCCTTGTTTCCTTGCAGATCCTTAGGAGAGGGTGAAGGAGGTCAAGCGTCCTCCTCTCTAGCGGTGATCCACACAGTAGGGTTGCGACAACGCTCCTCAAAACTCTAGGCCTGCTCTGAGGTGGAGAGGGAGAGGAGAATAGGAAAATTTTGTGTAAAGTCCTAAAGTTCTCCTCTTTTTGTTCTTCAAGTCTTGAGTTGTAAAGAGAGGAGAGAAAGGTCCTGTAAGGGTTGTCTCCTGAGCCCATCAAAAGGAGTGAACCTGTAAAAGGGCAGTTGGCCTTCGCCTATTGAAGGAAGGCCTCTAGTTGACGTCGGTGACCTCGTCGGTGGAGGAAGCCAAAAGTGGAGTAGGTCAAGACTGACCGAACCACTCTAAATCTCTGGTTTGCGTTTATTTTGAGCACTTTATCATTACTTCAAAACTCCTACATAGCTACTACTCTTTGCGCCTTTACGAACAAGTTTCTAAGTGCTAATCTTTCCGAATATGCATTTAGACGTAAATCGGTGTTTTCATACATTACAGTTTACATTTACGTTTTGATTCTGCAAAATTGTCTTCTGCGCTTTTACGAACAAGTTTCTAAGTGCTGATCTTTCCGAATCTGTATTTAGACGTAAATCGGTGTTTTCATACCTTACAATTTATGTTTACGTTTTGATTCTGCAAAACTATCTTCTGTGCTTTTACGAACGAAGTTTCTAAGTTGAGATCCCTTTAAAACTGCGTTTACACGTAAACTGTGCAAACTGTGTTTAGACGTAAAATTGTGTTTTAGACGTAAACTACTTTTAAACGTAAAACTACGTTTAGACGTAAAACTGCGTTTAGACGCAAACTGCGTTTAGACGTAAAACTATGTTTAGACGTAAAACTGTGTTTAGACGTAAAACTGCGTTTAGACGCAAACTGCACTGTGCTTAGACGCAATCTGATCTTAGACGCAAACTGCGCTTAGACGCAATCTGCATTTGGACGCAAACTACATTTAGACGCAAACTGTGTAAACTGCGCTTAGACGCAAACTATGTTTAGACGTAAACTGCACTTAATCATAAGTATTCTTAGAATCGGCTTTTGCATCAAAATAGTTTTTATCAAACGAACGCAGCTTTCGTTTTTAATCACTGAAAGATTTCCGCTGCACTAATTCACCCCCCGCCCCCTCTTAGTGCTCTCGATCCTAACACAGATATACCACTAGGACTACGGAATCGCTGTCTGACAATAAGGCATCATCAACCATCTAGCATTCCGTAAGCGGATCAATCAGTGAACTCATTATCCAATGAGCACTTGTACTGTATCCCTAGTGTCCCTACACGAGCAACTATGAGACCAGCTGCATCTATCATATGGACGGGTATACAGCACACCAGTCTGTCCGGTTATCACGATATCCCTTTCGAGTAACCTATGACCGGGATTATTTAGGACATATGTTTAAAGGTTAATCGATCTCATTATCGTGATCTCATCACGATCCGATTCCCATTGCACAAATCCAAGGACATCACAATATATGTATGCATTTATGCAATAGTTATAAAGTGATATACGCCAAAATATAATAAGCAAAAAGATTTTGTATCAAGTCACACGTGCCATCACTCACGTGATTGGCTTGCTGGGCACATATGACTAGCAAATAAGTCATTGGCTGGCATACTAATGAAAGAACTGACTACGACTCAATTCGATGACACTCAAGGAATTTAGGATCATATCCTTAATATGGCTGACAAAGCTATAAAACCTAAAGCATTAGTCATGAATATTGATGAGTCTTTCTCAGTGCAGTTCATTCTCAATTCTCTTCCTTCTCAGTTTGGCCCATTCAAGATTCACTATAATACAAATAAAGATAAGTGGGACTTGAATGAGTTAACTAGCATGTGTGTTCAAGAATAATTAAGATTAAAATAGGAAAGCTCATATAATGTCATGACTGCTACTCAATGAGCTAGTAATAAGAAAAGAAAATTGAAGCATCATTCATCAAAGAAATTTGTCGAGTCTAGAAATGTTAAACAAACTAATGAAAAGAAAACTTTTATAGTAAAGTGCTTCTTTTATGATAAGAAAGGACATGTGAAGAAGGACGACATTAAACGTAAGATTTGCTTAAAAAAAAAGGTATTAACTTGACATTTGTATGTTTCGAATCAAACATTATAAAATTTCCTTCTAATACTTGGTAGATTGATTCTAGTGCTTTAACTCATGTTACAAATAATATACAGGGATTTCTTTCAATCTAGAAACCAAAAAAATATGAAAGCTTCATCATTATGGGAAATTGTCTTAAAACGAAAGTGATATCAGTGGGGACTTATCGTCTATGCATAGAGACGGGTCATCTGATATACATTGACATATGTTATGTTCCTACTATTTCTAGAAATTTAGTTTCTCTATCTAGAATTGATGAGTTAGGATATTATCTTTCTTTTGGTAATGGTTAACTCAGTATATTTTATGAATTAATAAAAGTTGGTTTTGGAATTCTATGTAATGATTTGTATAGAATTAATTTGGATCTTGAGTTTGCAAAGATATTATTGACCCTATAATCAAGTGTTGGATTGAAACATAGTTTTAATACTGAAAGATATTCTATATTGTGACATAGACAATTATGGCATATCTCTAAGGAAAGAATTGAAAGATTAGTGAAGGATAATATTTTGAAACATTTAGACTTCACTAATTTTAATGTTTGTATATATTATATTAAGGGAAAGCAAACTAAACTTATAAAGAAAAATGCCAAAGAAGTAAAGAACTCCTTGAGATTATTCATATTGATATCCGCGGATCACTTCATATTCCTTATTTTAATGAAAAAAAGTATTTCATCATATTTATAGATGACCTGTCTAAATATGACTATGTTTATCTAATACATAAAAAGTCTCAAGTCGTTGATACTCTTTAAGTGTATATAAATGAGGTCGAGAGATAATTAGATAGAAAAGTTAAAATTGTCAGATCTAATAGGGGTGGTGAATTTTGTAGCAGATATGATGAATCTAGTATGAATATTAGTCATTTTGCTAGATTCTTAGAATAACAAGGTATTTGTGCCCAATATATATTACCAGGTATGCCACAACAAAATTGCTAGTCATAGGTGCCCAGCAAGCCAATTACGTGAGTGATGACACATGTGACTTGACATAATCTTTCTGCTTATTATATTTTGGCATTTATCACTTTATATTGATTATTGCATATATGTATGTATATATTGTGATGTCCTTGGATTTGTACAATGAAAATCGTATCGTGATGAAATCACGATAATGAGACCGATTCGTCTTTAAACATAAATCCTAAATAATTCCGGTTATAGGTTACTCGAGAGGGATATCGAGATAACCAGACAGATTAGTGTGCTGTATACCCATCTATATGATGGATGCAGTTGGTCTTATAGTTGCTTGTGTGGGGACACTAGGGATACAGTACAAGTGCTTACTAGAGAATGAGTTCATTGATTGATCTGCTTACGGAATGCTGGATAGTTAATGATACCTTATTGCCACTCTCTCATTCATCCTCCCTTTTTTAATGGGATGGACTACACTTATCGGAAAACTCGAATGAGAGTTTTCTTGCTTTCATTGAATCTCGAATTATTGCATATAGTCGAATCCGGTTTTCAAATGTCTTCTCTTCCAATGAACCATTGGAATGATTTGGAGAAGAAAACGTTTTCTCTAAATACAAAGGCTATGAATGTCTTGTTTTGCACCTTAGATAGAAATGAGTTGAATCGTGTTTCTACTTATGAAACGACTTTCGATATTTGGCGCACTCTTGAAATCATACATGAAGGAAATAACAAAGTTAAAGATTAAAAAATTAATTTTTTAATGCATGATTTCGAGCTTTTTCGAATGAAGCCGAACGAAACCATTGTTAACATATACACCCGTTTTACGGATGTCATCAATGGTTTAAATGCACTTGGCAAATGTTTTTCAGATTTTAAACTTGTAAATAAGATTTTGCATTCTCTTAATAAGAGTTGGGATTCAAAAATAACGGTTATTCAAGAATCAAAAAATTTGAACCAATTTCCAATCGAAGAACTAATAGGGTCCTTGATGACCTATGAAATGATGTACAATGCACGTAAAGAACTAAAGAACCACTTTCCAAAGAACATGAAGGATTTTGAACTTAGAATATTTGAAGACCACTCGAGCATAAGATCAAGTGATGGTGAACATGAACTACTCACTAAGAAATTTAAAAAGTTAATGAAATAAGAACTAAAGAATAAGAACAAAAAGAACGCAACTATTGTTTTGAACGCAGGAAGAAAAACACAAAGTGGGATGAATCGAGGTCCTCCAAAGACGAGGAGAAAATCAACAAAGGCGAGGTGGCAAACTATGTCTTAACGGCTTTTGATGTTGAGGTAATCAAAACGCCTTTAGTTTATTTTGAAATTATATAATGCTTTTCATGACTTATTTTTAATTTAGTTTAATTTACTTTAAGAAAATTAAATATTTTTTTGAATTACATGTTTAATGAAAATACAAAAATAAAATTGGATCATGCTTACCTTTCTAATGATTTTAAAAATAATCATGAAAAATACATATTTTATGATAAACAAACAAAATGATTTTGATTGAAAATATGAAATCATGTTTGATGAAATAATATAATTTGAGATCATGCTTAATAAATTTATATTTCAAAATTATGCATGATGATTCTTGTGATTTATGTATTATCAATTTTTGTCGTAATGAAAGTTTCTTTTTCGGTTTTTTTTAAACAATTGATGCATGTTTTTATTTGACATAAATGGAAGAGGACATGCATGAACGAAATAAATCATATGAATTGAAATAACTAAAAAGAGGAAAGGTTTCTCCTTGAAGAATTTATTTTTTCCTACTTTATCGAATTTTTAAAAAGGGAGATTAATGAATCTATTTGTATCATTTTTATGAATATCTTAAAAGTGACTATGGTGATTTGACAAGTTGAATGATTTGAAGATAAATGTTGATTTTTCTCTTGATCATAATTTATGATATCTTTTATATTAATCACCATCTTGATTTATCGATATTTGATACATGAGATTTTTCTATGAATCAAGATCTTGTTTTTGAACTTGTTTCTTCTTACTATTTTTCTAAAAAGGAAAGATTAATGAATCTATTTATGTCTATTTCTTGAAAATGATTTTGATTTGACGATTTAAATTTGATTGAGCTTTATCTTGATTTTTTGAGATTTATAACTAGAGATTTCTTATGCATTAATCAAGATATTATATCATTCTTTCTCCTATGTTTCTTTTTTTTTGTAAATTGCTAAAGAGAAAATAAATGATCAAAATGTTGATTTAATGATGAATGTTTTAAAAATAAATGATTGTATCATGTTAGATTTTGTGCATGATGAATTATAGTGATTGAAATAATGATTGAAATAATGTGAATGGTGATTTGGAATCATGCATATAATGATGAGTTTATATATTTTGAAAATATATATGATGAGTTGGTATGATGCATGCAACACTATGTTCCCTTAGATAAAAATGCATGCAACACTATAATTTTTGAAATAATATGAAAATCAATAATTATCATTTTCTAAAATAATACTCTAGAATGATGATTTGGAATCATGCATGTAATGATGGTTTTATATTTTATATACATGATGATTTTGTATTATGCATGCAATACTTTAACTTGTGATAATGATGCATGCAATAATGAAATATGCATGATAAAATAATTATTTTGATATTTATGACTTGAATTTTTATTTATGCTATTTACCTTTGTCATAATTTGAAAATTGATGTAAAGGGTCTTCCCTTTTTTTTGACAATGACAAAGGGGGAGCAAAACTTGCTAGAAAGCAAATTTGCTAGCTTGCAGAATTCAAAAAGAGGCAAACTTGCTAGCTTGCTAATCTCAAAAAGGAAGCAAGAAGTGCTATCTTGCAAATCTCAAGAGAAGCAATGTTTCCCAAGTTACACATTTCAAAAAGAGGCAAAATAGTCCATCTTGCACATCTCAAAAGATGTAAAATTTTGCTAAATTTTTATATGTAAAATTTGATAGCTTACATATTATAAATTTGCATACCAAAAGTGCTATCTTACCTATCTCAAGATGCAAAACATGCTAACTTACACTTTGCAACGGAAGCAAAATTGCTAGCTTAAACATTGCAAAGGAAGCAAAAATTTGCTAGCTTGCAACTTGCATATTTCAAGAAGTAAGAGTTGCTTTCTTGAACTTCTCTAATTTGCTAGCTTGCATGATGTAGAACTTGTTATCTTGAACACTACAAAGAAGTGTTATCTTGCCCATCTCAAGAAGCAAAAATACTAAACTTACACATCTAGCAAAATTTATAAACTTGCAAAACTCTAAATTTTTGCTAGTTTGCATGATGATAAAAATGGATATTATATTTTTCATGCAATGTATTAAACTTAGATATCTTAAACCCTTGATAGTTGGAACTTCTCCTTTTTGTTGATGACAAAGGGGGAGAAGTATATTGATGTCATGCATGATTTGATCATGACATGTTGCTTAGATTTTTAAATCCAAGAGTTATATGCCATATTGATAATGGGAGTTTGTTTAAACTCGGGGAGTTAAGGTTAACTCCGTCGTCGATTAGTTGTCATCATTAAAAAGGGGGAGATTGTTGAATCTCAAATTTTGATGATGAAACTAATCGATAAGTGTTTATATTTTAATCTACGTTTTGAGGGACGCAGGATGCTTCGATCAGGATGAGACAATTAAAGCAAGAAAAATCATGTTGTGCTAGGGGAAAACATGTTAGAAGATTGGACATCGAGCCGGAGGAACGGTCGACGTATCGACAAAAGGCTTCGGGCCGTGGATTTGGGCATTGGACCAAGAAGAGCGGATATTATGCCAATGATATCAGAGTTATAGAGTCAACTGGTCGATTGGGCAATAGGCTGCAAAAGAGGACGATGCGCCAAAGAATCGGACGAAGCGTTGAGGGACCAATGACATGCCGAACAACTTGATTAATGCTTAGTATTAATTATCTAGATCGAAGTATGTTTTACATATACAGGATTAACTACGATAGCAAGGCATAAAGCAAAATGAAGTCCCGGAGTCAAGGACGCGATTATGTTGGGAGTTCGAGAGTTCATCGGAAGTTTGGACATTCGTCGGAAGTTCTGGAGGAACCAACCGAGAAGTCTCGAAGCTTGCCAGAGAAGCTCGTCGGAACTCG
Organism: Musa acuminata AAA Group; assembly: GCF_036884655.1. Taxonomy (NCBI): domain Eukaryota; kingdom Viridiplantae; phylum Streptophyta; class Magnoliopsida; order Zingiberales; family Musaceae; genus Musa; species Musa acuminata. The sequence goes on along the minus strand of NC_088345.1, from coordinate 30,343,948 downwards.
CTAAGAAGATCATCGTGAAGTCCAGGAGCTTGCCGAGAGTCCGTCGGAATATTATCGAGAGATCGTCGGAAGTTCGCCGGAAGAATAGACAAAGGGACTTTTTTAGCTTAGCAAATGTCTTACGATTTCATAGTTAGCACATAATTGGGCATGGATTTGGGCCAACCCAATTAGAGGCCAACTAGGCCCATGTAAGAATTATGTTGGGTCCAATAAGAGGCCCAAACAGTACCCCAAGAAGTCTCACTGTCGTGGCACAATCTTCGAGATTGTGTCAGGCGGTGGTACCGCCAGTCTGGGCGGTTGTACCGCCCCTGGCAGGGTGCCAAGCCGTGGTATCGCCAGTCTGGGCAGTGGTACCACCCACCACTGACCCCTAGGCAATGGTACCGCTTAGGACAATGTCAATGTCGATTGACACTCGACGATGGTACCGTCCAGTGCAGGCGGTAGTACCGCTCGTGCTCGGGGAACCTGGGATGGGAAAGTTTTAAGCTCCAAGTTTGAATCAACTTGAAGCATATAAATACCCCTCTCATTCCTGGTTAAAGCACACAAGCACAAAGAGTTCAAAAATAGAAAAACGCTACTGCAATCTCTTTAGATTCCCTCCTCCACTCTAAGTTTAAAAATCTGTAAGAGGAGAGTGAGTGCTTATAAGGGTTATCTCCTAAACCCGTGAAAAGGAGAATAGAGGTGTAAAAGGTGATTGACCTTCGCCTATTAAAGGAAGGCATCTAGTGGACGCTGGTGACCTCGTAGGAGGAGGAAGCCGAAAGTGGATATAGGTCACGTTGACCGAATCACTCTAAAATCTGGTTTGCATTTCCTTTGTGCAATTTATCTTTACTACAAACCTCCTTAATCTCTTACTACTTTCAATACATTTATAAACAGGTTTCAAGTTAAGATCTTTACGAAAAGGTTTTCGTCGGAAACAGTTTTTATCGAACAAAGTTTTAATCGAGACATAATCTTTCCGCTACACTAATTCACCCCCCCTCTTAGTGTCGACCTCGATCCTAACATAAGATACCAAGGATGTTCTATTCGAGTACTCCACTCTTTGATACCAAACTTATAGGCTTGGAAGTTTCAAATCTAGCAGAGCTAACAGAGCCGATCATCGGGAGTGGCAACCAACCTTACGATGACTATTGAGTGTCAATAGGAGATCATCCACTCTCAGTATTATAAGAGGAATATCTCATATATTCTTGCTCAAACAAATCCCAGGCTAGAGTTATTCAGATTGAGAGAGAAGAGTTCTCCGGGAGAATCTGATTAGAACGAGACTCGAGCAGAAACCATATTGGTTTGACAACACTATGTCTGATATACGGTCTCTAGGATATTAGATTGATGAGGGACTATAAGTTTATGGTAACTATGGATAGACAGGTCCAAAGGATTATATTCTTCTATATCATATAGGGACTACGGTGCAGTGGCCTAGTACGTCCGCAATCGATGAGTCGAATGAATTATTATTGAGATAATAATTTACCTAGCTAAAAGGAGCTCTGATAGACATGACTTGTGGCCAGCTCGATATTGGGCCTAGAGGGTCACACACATATGGTAGGCATTGTGACGAGTAGAGTTTCAAATATGAGATATCCGTCGGAGCTCCTATCTTATTGGATATCCAATAAGCCCCTGAATTATTAGATCCTATGGATGACATCTAATAAGAGCCAATGAGAGATTATTAGATTAAGATCCACTAATCTAAGATGCTTGGGTAGTTGAATGGAGATCCAATATCCAATAGAGCAAGATCAATTATGGTTAAGTTGACAAAGAGCCTCTATAAATAGGAGGGAACTAAACACTCATAGGCTAGAGGTTTTTAGTTACCACCTCCTATTCTCCTCTTCCCTTTTCCTCCGCAAATAGCATGTGTAGAGTTTTGGATAGCGATTTAAGGAGCGTCGTCACAGCCCTACTATGTGGATCACTATTAGAGGGAGGACGCTTGACCTCATTTATCCTCTCCTATAGATCTACAAGGATTCAAAGATATATGATCTCCCTAGGTAAAATACAATCTTTTATATACGCAGTTTTCGATTTTGCAGATTTTGTACACCAATCTTCGCTCGACGATGAACACATCATTGGGAAAATTAATAATTTTTATTTCCTGTTCTTCCACTGCGCATGTGATATCCCCCCTAGATTTCCCTACATTGGGCGATGCTACCGCCTGATGTGGCTTCAAGTGGCTGAATGGGCCATCCAATTGGCCCAAATCAGCCCTATTTTGGGTCTAATTGGCCTCTAATTGAGTTAGTAGGATTTCTCCCAAAACTAACTCAAATTAAAGTCCTAACTATGATAGTTAAGTCTAAAACAATTATAATATAAGTAATCCAAGTTGTCCAATATGTCAATTATTCAACTAAACTCTCGGTGAACTTCCAACGAACTCCTGGTGATTTTCTGGCGAGCTTTCGGCGAACTTCCAGTGAGCTTTTGGTAAACTCCCCACAAACTTTCGGTAAGCTTTTGGTGAATTCTCGATGAACTTCTAACAAGCTTTTACTACATCATCCGATCCTTCGATGTATCCCCCGATTCATCCGGCTCGATGCTCGATCATTGACTCAAACCCAACATTCAATTCTTCTTTAATTGTTTTACTTTTTTCATGATCGTAGTTAGTCCTACATCACTTATCCCAATACATGGATTATATCATTAATTCATCAATTGATTTCATTATGAAAATTTGAGATTCAACAATGAGAGGTCAACATACTAATGGATCGGGCAATACATTGAAAAGAGAGGATGATGCGTCGAATTTTCAAACGAAGCACCGGATGAACCAATGGCATGTCGAACAATATAGGATTTATGTTTGTAATTATTTGTGTCTTGATTGAAGTAGTTTATATTTTAATTGAGTTAGTTTTGGGTGTAACTATGGTAACTTGATCAAGAGCCCATTGGGTCTAAATCAAGATTGAATTGGGCCTATTAAAAGGTCAATTCAGTGACCTGAAGTTGGGCTAAGTAATGGAACCGCTTGTGAGCTAGAAAGTATAAAATGTACATTTTTTAAAAACCTGGTGATAGTACCGCCATGGTCAATGGTCATATCGCCTAGACCGGCGATGGTACCACCCAAACATAGTCTCTTAGACTGTCAAGCGGTGGTACCACCTAAATTGGGTGGTGGTATCGCTAGTGCATAGGGTAGCAGGTGGTTGTACCGTCTAATGTAGGCGATGGTACCATCCAGTATAAGCGGTGGTACCTCTAGTATCTTAAAAATCATGAGATTTAAATTTTTAGCTCTGTTTTTAGAGTTATTTGGGGCCTATAAATACCTCACTCATTCTTGCTTATGATAATAAGACAAGGAGTAGAAAGAGAAAAGAATTATTGAGGATAAAAGTATTATAATCTCTTTTGAATTATTGATTCTCTACCTCCTAGAGTTTAGAAGCCTTCTAAGAGAGGAGTGAGATCTTTTGTAAAAAAAAAAAAGGTGTGAATGTTCTCTCCTAAGTGAAAAGGAGAAAGGGTTATAACAAGAGTAGTTAATCTTCGTCAATTTAAAAAGAAGATCGATAGTGAAAATCGATGGTCTCGAAAAAAAAGGAATCGAGAGTGGACGTAGGTTGAGACGACCGAACCATTGTAAATCGGTTTGTATTTCCTTTGTGCTTTTCATTTCTAAAAATATTTTTAAAACAATCATCCTAAAATCCTGAAAAGAATGGAAAACATCCAACTAATTATCTTACCAATAAGTACTCATATTTTTTTTGTAAGAGTTTTAATAAATTCGGTAAATTTTCAATTAGTTACATTCTCCTTATACTTCGATAATATTCGGGATTAAACAAAAAAAAAATCATATTACAAGAATTAATCACCTAAATTCATAAAAATAAAAAAATGATATTAGTAATCATCACGAACATTTATTATTATTATTATTATTATTATTATTATTATTATTATTATTATTATCATCATCATCATCATCATTATGATGAATATATAACTAACTGTACAAACATAAATACACAAGAATATATAACTCACTATACAAATATAAATACACATCACTACGCATCGTAGGCACAAGCTAGAGACATATTCAACTTTTAGAATAACATTAATCATATTATAAAATAATAATATCAACAATATTAATCATTTTGTACCAAATACAATATTCTAATATCAATAAAATATTTCAATACATCCGAAATACAATGCACATCTCACTCACATCTCTCTATGACTTGCCACATAATAACAATTGTCCAATATAGTATTTGTAATTTGCAATTGAAACAACATGTCTCTTAATTCATCAACAAGTGATCCATATATTTCATCAAAAATATCATGCAATTATTCCGGTAAAAGTTATCAATCAATTAGTATAACAACCACTATGCTTTATTGATATGATAAATCAAACACTTATGATCTATCTTGCTAAGGACATTTAACCACTTTAGTCTTCTATTATTCATTAAGAATCTTCTTTAAAATATGGAGATGAAGACGGTCTAAATCAATAGAAGATATTTTCTTTAAAATCTATACTTGTTTTTAAACAAATAGTTAATATAAAAAAATAAAATTAGATAAATAACAATAATAAAATATTTACCATTAATCTAAATATGTTAGAATGTAATTTTTTCGAAAGAGAATTATAATGAAAATGTATCTTCTCTTGAAGATCTATGACCATCAGATAACAATGGTCTTTGCTAAGCAATGGGACAAAAGTATCTAACCATCAAGGGTGATTTTACATCTTATATTATAATTTTTCATTCCAAATGAGTGATACACTTGCTACAATTGAAAACGAAAAAATATTAGTCGATCCATCACAAAGTAATTATTATTAATGAATAAAATATAAATACACAATCATTTACCTTAAAAACTACTCCATAAAAATAAGGATGACCAAAATTTTTGTCCTAAGTCAATAATGTGACGACTAAGTATAGACTCATATGCATCTATCACCTCTCTCTCAGTAAACTAATCCCATGTTCAGTAATCTCCAAAAAGATTTTTATTCACACAAAAATTTATCATCTTTCTAAAGCATCGAACAACTTATACTACAAATAACAAACAATAATTGAATCAGTTATAGCAAACCTAATTTGACAACCAACTTATTTTAAAGACTTACTATAAAGTGTTTAGTTTTGAAGCTAATTTGGTAGTCTCTTTTTCATCGCTATCTATTTTATCATAAATCTATAAAATAAAATATATTAGTAAACATAATCAAACTAGTTGTATTATAAATATAATAAAATAGTTACCTCTGTTAAATTTTCTCTTTTAACCACTCGTGCGGCTAATCGATCATCTAGCTTCTCCTTAAATGTCTTGAGAATACGAACTTTTGTTCCTCATGTTAGTTGTGGTAAAATATGCTAAGTAAGGTTCTTGATGATCATTAGAGAAATGTACTTTGAGGTGATAAGATAGCCAAGTTCTTATGTAATCTCTTGATTTCATCTTTATACTTTTGACACTTGATGCATTCTTATTCGATACTTAAATGTGTATTCTGTAAATAAAATAAAATAATAAATAAAGTATCCCATTTCAAATACACAAATAAAAATACTAAAATATTATACCTTGATAATATTGTCAATCAACATTAGAAGCCTTTTAGGAGGAGTCAAGTGAGCACTTAATATACCTGCATAATAAACGTGTACAAAAATATAAAACACATCCATATCTTTAAATGAACGACTATTTATAAATAAATAATTATATTATCCATAGTTATTGTATTTAATCTTAAGTCGACAATCGAGGGTAGTTAATAGGATGGAGTAAACAAATTGATATGCTCGCATAGCTATGCTTGCAAAAGTATTTACAAATATAAGATTCAAAGAATTTATAAATCAAATCAAGTAAGTTAAAATGAGATTTAGCTTACCATTAATCATGTGAGATATTCAATCATCTTTATTGCTATCTTCTGGCTTTAGTTTTTTTATATGACCATCGATCGATGGTTAGGGTCTTATTAATAGTAAGACAAGAATGAATAGGTGTCACCTAATTGTAGTTTGTCAATGAATTTAAATTATCGACAAAAGATAGTAATACACAAACATGGAATGTTTCTTTGATTTGCATATTTATTTATGAAGTATATAACATTAAAGAACTAATGCGGTGCTCATCGATGGGTATGGGTATAATATTATCAACTAGGAGAAGCATGATACACTTTCAATTTACCTGGTCTTCAACAAATAAAGGTCATATTTAGATCCAAATTTCAACTCCAAAATTAGGTTAACATGTGTCTCTAAACTAGGTAGTCATTTAACTCTATCAACAAATTTAAGCATGTATCAAATTTTTAATTAACGAGGATCAACATTATGTTGTGGACCACCTTAGCCTTGAATATGCATGATGAAATTTAGGAGTATGACAAATCAAATTTAAATCCAAAATTTGCACTTCAAAATTTTGGAGCACCATAACTACTTTCTTTTATTTCTAGCATTTTTCCCACTGCATCCATATGATGGATGACAACCAATCATAACTACTTTCCATGCTATTTTAAAGTCATTTACATCATCAACCAATCAAAGCACCTTAAAGTGTATATTAAAATCCTAGAATATTATCTAATGTCATTGTGAGGGTTATTGGAGACTCTTGTCATAGATAAATGGAAGCAACTATCGAGGGTTATAGTCCACTTTTGAGGGTTACAGTTACCACAATCGCTGCTCGTCAGAGAGAGAGAGAGAGAGAGAGAGAGAGAGAGAGAGCTCGAGCTTGCTAAGAAACGAAATGTCGTTGCTTGCTTGCTGGGGGAGACCTTACCACTAACTAATGTCATTGCTTAGTGGAGAGGATCTCGTCAACACTGTTTACACTTGGATTATACTCGATTAGTACAACTCGTGAGTTCTCTCCATTTGTCATTTAAATTGAAGATGTGACTCGAAACAAACTCCGACCTGATCCATTACTAACAAAACACAATTTGATTCACTGGAATCGAACCCAGACGTAAATGTCTCAATTAAATCGAACTCACATGTGATCTATGGTTTGAAAGAACTGATTCAAGAGCATTATTGAGATTTAAATAAAAGGAGCTTTGTATAGTAAAAATCCAATTATGAGGGCGTCACATTATAAAAGCCCAATACTAAAGACTTTTTCTTTTTTTTGATAAAATACCCTTTATTCTAATCGATTTTTATATTATTTTTTTCCTATTAATTCATGTAACTCCCTAAATTTATATTTCTATTTTGATCATCAAATTTCGTAAATTCATTTATAATAAAAAGGATATTTGATAATTATATTTTATTATAAATTTTAATATATCTTTCACATAAGAATGCAATATATATATATATATATATATATATATATATATATATATATATATATATATATATATTTGCTTTTCTGGGATGGTACCCATGTTTATATATTTCTTGTAAATAGCCTTTATCTTTTTTCAAATACCTAAAATATTAATTTTCAATTAAGTTACAACGTTTTTTCTTCTAGGCCGGCTACAGTGTTTTGATTCGAGTAGACTAAAAACATTGTAACTCCATTTAAAAACACTATAATCATTCAATTAATTTAAATCTTATTAAAATTAATTACCAATTTTATCATAATTTTTTAGAGTTATATAATGACTTATTCTAGAGTTTTCGAATGATCAAATTATTATAGATTTTAATATTTTTATAAAATGACTTGTATGAGAGTTTAAATAATGGTGGATGAAAATGAAGAAGATTTTAAAATGTTTAAAATAAATTATAACAAAGATCCTTAATTTTTTTTTTTATGATATTAAATCCAGGTCTACATATTCATTCGTGTTTATTTATCGTTATCGTGGAAGAACAATAATAAATAAGGATGCAAGTGCAACACTACCTAGTTATAATATTTTTAAATAGAATCATAAAAATATTATGATTTTAATTAGTTTAAATATCATAAATCTTAATTAATAATAATAATAATATTATTATTTAAATTTAAGGTATCTTAAAGTAATTTTTGATATGTCGTCAATATTACATTAACCTTCGTAATTTTTTACATGATATATTGTGCCTCTAAGAAAAAAAAAATCTTTGCTCCGCTCTGTATCTCGAATGAAGCTTTTTGAATAACGTATACATTATAAATTAATTATTTGTATAGATCAAATTTAACATGACCTTCGCCTCACTAGCACGCCCAAGTGAGAATTCAATCGATCCGTTCACGGCCCAACTCCCTAAACTAGTTCGGCCCAAGCCCGGCCATTTGCCTCCCCGCTCCTGATTGATGCCTTCCTATTCAACGCTATTCCCATTCACAAGAGATCGAATCGCGCGACTCGTCCCTTGTGTTCTGGAACTTGCAAGTGCGGCCCTAGAAAGAGAGGCGATGGCTTGGAGGGAGCTTCTGTCTCGGAATATAAAGGAGCTTCGCTTCCTCTTCTGCCAGACTTCGCCGGCCAGCGCCCATACCCGGTATTGTTTCCTTCCCTGATTGAATTTGCCGGCATAGTCTCGACGGAATGCTTCTCTTTTTTTTATCGTGGATCGGCTACCGAGCGCTTGCTAGGGGACGATCCTCTGTTAATTTTGGTGTCTTAGCTTTTCTCTTTTCTTTCTTTGGAATTGCAGGGAGTTTGTTTACAAGAACTACAAGGATCTGAAGACGCTCAACCCCAAGCTCCCCATCTTGATCCGCGAATGCCGTGGAGTCGAGCCGCAGCTTTGGGCAAGATATGGTGAATATGCTTTATACTCTTACACGTAACTGTTTGATGAGGTCTGGTTGTCTCCGGAATAGCATTTTATCGAACTACTTAAGGGTATTAACGACTGGAAATAGATCTGGATGATGTTTTGTTGGAACTGGACGATTTTGTGTTGTTCTTTCTCTTGCAAACGAATTAGTCGTACTTGGCATTGACACTCTTAGCATGAAGACTGTTGACCTGGAAGTCTATCTAGCAGCCTTTCTTTTCAGACCTAGTGGCATCTCAGATTATTATTGTGAATTTGGTATTGAACTCCATCTCTCGTTTGTGCGTAGCATGTTAGCGAGTTCTATAATCTCAATGTCCTTGAACCTGAAACTGTCAAAAATTTCACGTGGTATGCATGGGGCAGGGAAGGTGCGCTCTTTATTGAGACAAGCACACCATGCAAAAATGTTGAAAAGCAATTAAAAAGGTGAAAAGTTATGAGCTGCCATTACTTTACACCAATAATTAGTCAATTTAGTGGGTCTTGATTGAGTCAAGATTTGAGTCGGTCATCATGCTGATTTAAATGTCTTCTATTATGTTCTTTATGTTCTTTGAATTACCTCATGAAGACTTATTTATTTATTTTGATAGGTTCCTTGAGTATGTTGAACTTCTCTTTATGTTGCTTGCTTCTTGATAGCCCTTGAGACAGTGATCATGTATATTAGTCAATTGAGATTACATTTACTTAACTAGAGTTAAGATAAGAGTTGTATATGTGGTCTAGGTCTAGTTAGAAATATGGTCAATTATGAATTCTATATAGGGTTGAGGCCGAATGTAAAGAATCAGCATTTCCAGTCATGATTTATGAATTAAAAAAAAAAATCCTCTTGACTAGTTATCTTGGTCATGCCGTGTTTTTTTATCCGTCTTGCTGTACTTTTATCTTTTAGCCTGTTCTTTATGTTTTTCCTATGATTTTCCCTTTTCTTTGTTGTAATGACAATGCTTTTGCTGTTTACTAACTATCAGTTCTTTATCTTCGCTGTTCTGTTAAGAGTATCTGTTGTATAGCCATTTTATTTGATAATATCATTGGTGAAAACCAAATAAAAAGTTTAGTGAGCATGTGAAGGCAGAATTAACATGTCAAGGGGTTCCTTGGATAGATCCATCATTCAAGAGACACAAGTAACTTAAAGAGTTCATATTTGAGAATCATGGGTCTTGCTTTTACCATTGGTCGGGGAATGCTCTAAGCAGAATCCAATTGGACTAAAATGTATCAATTTGAGTCCAATATTTAATTCGGTTTGTATTAGTTGAAACTAAAATGGTTTTTCAGTGTGTTTCAATTAGCTAAACTGCGTTTTCTACTCAAGTGAATCTTTTTCTTTCTCTTTTCTCTCTCTCTCTCTCTCTCTCTCTCTCTCTCTCTCTGTTTTTTTTTTTTTTGGCTTCTGCTATTACTTATGTTTAGTGGTATGAAAGTTCAAATGAAGTGCACTTGTTCTAATCAGGTGGTCCAGTTCATGAGGCTCCCATGAATATTGAATCTGGGGAGGGTTAGTGAGGTCCACTTCACTTATTTCCATAGCAACTGGAAACCTAGGGCAGTATTTGCTGTTGTCTTTAGGAACCTTGATAAGCAAACAAGAATCGGCCTATTCCACTATTTAATTTTGTACAGTTGTGAATGCTGGTTATTTTATGATTTGACTATTGGAAGTTATGTGTTCTCTGTCTAGGAGGTTAGGTAGATTATCTTTGCATACTGACTTGTTTTCAATTATTCTCTAATTACTTTAGTTTCTCTTCAACAAAGCCCATGCAAATTATTGCCTATTCTCTCTTTTCCTGTTTGTTACTGGGCTCCAAATGTATTTCTTGTTGTCTTCTTACTGCCACCTTAAACTGTAGTTTTTCTTCAGAAAGTAGGTCTCTTATTGTTGTTTCCTCTATACAACAGAAGTATGGGCTGTAGGTTTTGCACCTAAACGCTACTGAAGAAACCATAGTTAATCTAAGATAGAGTCCAAGTTTTGGGTTGAGTCGTACCAGACTGTATTTCAGTTATTTTTATTGTTCCATTTTTGGTTGACTTTTGTCTGTGATTTTCTTAGTTATTTAAAAGGTTATAAGACTTCTATGTATTAGATAAGATTGTATGAAAGCCATCAAATTGTTACCATGCAATTTCATATGATACAAGTATCTATTTTGTTGTGATTGTACATGTTTGTGCACTTTTTAAATATAACAGTTAATCTGTGTTGGTTATACTTATTGCTGCTTCAGTGTCATGGCATAAATAGGATTAGGTTTGATTTAGTTAAAAGGATCTTGGTCAAAATAGGAGATATACCATGGGCCAAAACAAATGAAATTTATCTCTCTTTAAGATTCTTCACTGTTTCTACTGTCTTCTCTAACTCTCTCTTTGCTCATCACTAATTTCTTTTTGTACTTTCTTTTATTGTTATTGTTCATTTACCAGTAAACTCAGCATTTTACCTCTATATTAGCATAAAGCAGTCTGTATTGACCCAGATTGTTTGATGACTAATCTGTTCTTATTCGCTCTGTTTTTTTCTTGAAACAACAGCCTCATTTCTTTTTTCTATAAACTACAGCCTCTTGGCTGCTATTCCCTAAACAGAGCTATCCACACCCCTGAAATTCATTCTAGCAGTCCTATGTTGCCTCCATATAACAATAGCTATACCACTTCAACATTAAGTCTATCAATCTCTTTTACAATAGAGGGCACAAAAATCTTAGAACCCCACTATCTATTGAAAGATGTTTAAAACTCTCCAAACTTTACTCCTAATGGCTAAAGACCTATTATTGCTATTTCATTGATTTTAACTTCTTAGGGTTCAGGGTTAGTGACAACCAATAAACTCAAAGTATTGCACCTTCACCAATCTGATTACCTCGCCAGTGGTATAACATGTACTTCTGTGGAATACTTTGACATCATAAATTATTTATGGCATTTGTAGAATTGTTTTCCTTGATACCATTTGATAGGAAATGACTTCTTGATAATAAATTTCTCCTTTTGAAGAAGAAGAAGCCTCCGGAGGAAGATCGAGAGAGAAGGAAAGAAGAAACTACCACTAATTTACCAATAATTCTATTCAAATTTTGAAATAATTAATTTTAGGCAGTTAAATAATTAATTCTAGCTGAAGACATGCTAATAATTTGTTTTTGAATTTCTCAGAACCCAATAAATACTCGCTGAAGACATGTTAAATAATTAATTCTATTCCAATTATGAAATAATTAATTTTAGGCAGTTAAATATTATTTAACCAAAGTTTTGAATGCAAGCCAACTAGGTATAGGTGGGCTGGCAGATGGCAGCAGATGTTGCTCTGTTACTTGAGAGTGGAATGTGTCATATCTATCATTGGATTTTGGTGCTTAATGTTCCATATGCATGTTGGACTAGTATATATAATCACAATATATGTACTAATTTACATATGTCAAACACATTTATTAATGTAGTTGTTGATGTTTTGGGATAACGAGAGGCCTTCTTAACTAGAGTTGCTTCATTTTTACCATTTTGCAGAATGAATGTTTGAAATGAGTGGTATATCTGATTGTCAATAACTTCTGCTAGCTGAACTGTGTTAAATGGAGCTTGGTGCTCACTGAGATGCCCTATTGTACCTAACATGTCTTGGCATTTTACACTCAACACCTAGAGGCACAAGCATGCACATCATTGCTTGATTATTAGTTTTGGTTACCTATCTACATGTTTTGAAGCTTATTTTGGTCTTGATTCTGCACTTATTGATTTGTTTGTGCCCTTTTTTCTTTCAGTTATCATGACTAATTTTCAGGTTTATTCTCAGAAATTTATCAAAATCAAGAGAAGAAAATTATAACAGTCAATTTTCACTAATTATTCTAAAATTATAATATATTTTGCATTAATTAGTCTCTGGAAGTTTCCTATAAATTGGGTCCTGATTTTGAATTACGAAATGAAACATCAAAAAGAGAAAAATGCTCATCTTTTTTTCTCAAGATGGTGCAAACTAGTGAGTTTTTGAGTGGGTGTTGTGATTGTTGACAGTGATTTAAAAAGCGCTAGGCGCCAAGGTCTAAAAACGCCCGAGGCGCTAGGCGCTCGCCCGAGCGAAGCGAGACGCTAAAATATAAAAATATATAATATAATTAATAAATATAATTATTTAAAATTTTAAATAAAAATATGCTATTAAATTAAGAAAATCTAAGATACAAAATCACAATGTCACATTAACAAAAAGTTTCAAAATTCAAAATAATAAAATTTTACATCAAAATAAAAATTAACAAAATTAAAATCAAAATAATATATTATTAATCTATTAACAGTATTGAAAATTAATCATTTCAAAATTCAAATAAACTTAATATTAAGAGTATACTGTATACTGAGCCTGACGGAGAAACGAGGAAGCAGCGGTGAGCGGCGGCAGCGGCAGCGGGAAAGGGAAAGGGAGCGGGAGGCGCGAGCAGCGGGAGGGCTCGCGGGAGGTGCGAGCAGCGGGAGGGCTCGCGGGAGGTGCGAGCAGCGGGAGGGCCCGCGGGAGGTGCGAGCAACGGGAGGCGCGAGCAGCGGGAGGGCTCGCGGGAGGCGCGAGCAGCGACAGCGACGAGCAGTAGCAGCGGGAGCAGGAGCGACGAGCAGTGAGATCGGGAGCGGTAGCGGCATCGGGTTAGGGTTGGGTAAGGGTTATATCGGTTTAGTTGGTTCGATTGAACCAACTAACAACCGAACCAGACCTAAAATCCTGGTTCGGTCACTTGGTTTACCCAGGCGCTCGCCCGAAGCGCCCAGCGCTTGGGCTTGGGCGAGCGCCTGTTTGAAGCGCACCACCTGGGACATTAGTGAGGCGCTTGGGCCTCGCCTCGCCTCGCCCGAGCGCCTAGGCGAGCGCCTCTTTCAATCACTGGTTGTTGGGGGTGTTCATCACCTGGGAAATAGGGATTCATGTTGTGTGTAAAGTGGAATGATATTTACAATGATTTAATGAAAAGAAAGTTTTTGGTTATGGTCTGTTAAGAGTTGATAATTTCCAGGCACCTGGTGATATTCTCCTCACTGGTTGGCACAATTACCATTTTATAGGTGCCATTCTACTATTGAAGTGAGTAGTGCCAGCTAGCTTGAATGGGCAGGGATGGCATGGTGCTTAAAATAATTCTTATTCTTTGTGCTGAAGTCATTTTAAGTTTAGACATTATAACTATAAGATTATGCAAGTCAATATGTGGTATTTCCTGTTGATAGGAACCATAAACAGTTCTATACGCATAACCATTTTGCCGGTTGGTCCATTCACTATTTGTTTTGTTTTGTTTTTGTTTATTTATTTATTCTTTTTGCAATTTGGATGAGTACAAGCAAGATTGTTTACATGATCACCTTATTAATTCTGTAATCAAAGAATTAGTGCTTTTTAAGTTGGTTGCAATTGTGCAATTTAACTTATCATCTATTGGTCTATGCTATATGATTCCTAGATTTACCAAGGACAGCCATGAAGATATGGAAGGAAGGAAAATTATAATAAAAATGGAAATTAAGAAGTAAAAACAAATAGTGTAACCTCCTCAGAAAAGCTAAAGATGTTTCAATCATGTGAATGTCGTTATTAACCTTGCCTTCTGCCAAACATTGAAAGGATTTGCCAAAATTTTCTGCTTAAGATGAGATTTGGTTGATCTGAATGTGATTGAAATTCTTTATAGGTCCATAATGGAGTAAACTTTTAGAAGCATATAGTTTTTAGGGTGTTCCTTTTTCTTTCAAAATTATATTAAGGCAGTCATATTTCTTAATTTTTGGAAGCATTCTGCAGGCTAATTTTTATTTAGTATTTAAGAATTAATGTTTTGCCTAGAAATTGCTCTGCTAGATCCCTTTGATTAGAGTGGTAGTGCAGTTCACTTGCTTTTGAGCCTAGTCACTAAGTAGAGGTCTAATAATAGCTTCAGCTATGAATTGTGATGGCCGTCTCTCCTCTTTATCGCATGCTTTAGTTGTGGAAATTTCTCTATTTTTTATTATGTTCTTTTATGCAATATTGAGCTACGCTATCAGTCTAGGAAAACATTGGAGCATCATCGTGATGCAACACTATGTTATTGGCATTACCATTTTTTTTACTGCTTCTTTTAACTCTTTGTCTAGATTGTTAGTTTTTAATTGGTTTCTCAGTTCTGTATAAGATTATAGAAAATCTTCTTTGAAAGCCAGTTTAGCTGAAAATTCAGTTATTTAATAATGATAATTTGAAGCTTTGTTGTGCACTTGGGAAAGAATTTTTTTGTTTTATATTATATCGTTCAATCTTATTTGCACAATCATATTTTGAGTAGTTCTGGATCTGATCGTGTCAGACATGCCATAACTCTCACTATTGTTAGTGCTTCAACCATTTTCAATTGTTGGTAACTAAACCTTTTTTTTTTTTGTGAAATTTCGCCAGTCACTTGTTTGTATGTTTCTTTAGCTGGTTATTGTTTGGGATTGACCTGTTAATTTTTATTTTGGAGTTGCTTTTAACCTAACATCTTTGGTTACATTGCCAGACATGGGTGTGGAGAGATGTGTTCGATTGGATGGTCTGACGGAAGCTGACATTAACAAGAAACTTGAAGAACTTGCTAAAGCAGCAGGAGCTCTTAAACCTTGACAAAATTCAGTTGTCCTCTGACAGGGACAGGCCCTGAATAAAGGAGCCATCAGTTCTGTGAGCTCTACTCTTTTGAATGTTTTAAATTTAATAGTTAAATGGGATTGTATCTGTTTACATTTTTTTCTGTTGGTGATAACAACCTGGTGTCGTTTGCCATTACCAGCCTTGGATAATGGTCTGGATTTTTTTTGTTTTTTTTCTGTGAAACTGACTGCAATGGTCCTTTCTCTCTGTGCTGGCTGATATTTCTAGTTGGTGAATTTAATACTACTTTGAAGACATTCTATACAAGTCATAGCTTACTGACAGACTACAGGAGATTTACTCTTCTGAGGTTAGGATGAGTTATCGATTATCTCCCGTGAAGTATTTGAATTTTATCTTCCGAGTTTTCCATACTATGTTTGATAGAACGACTGGACCCTTGGTGTATGGGAAATGTACTTATCACACATGGACTACGAGTGCAAAAGCAGCAGGCTACTTTTATAGTTTTGGTGTATTAGTTAGGGGTGAATTCTCAGAAAAGGGGTTTTTTTTCCTGAGAAGCGTCTCATTTTCAAAATTCTGTTTTTTTTTTAATATCTGAAATAGTCTGAATCATCCTTTCTTTTTTTCTTTGTTTTTCCTAATCCAAAGGATGAATTAGTTTAGTTATAGTGTTCTCAAACAATACAAAAAGAACATTGTAACGTCCTATAAAAACATCGAGTTACAATATTTTTCTAATATTACAGAAAATAAAAATATTATATTATAATATTTTTATACTACGTTATGTTGCTAGGAAAATACTACATCACATTATAAAAATATTATAAACATAATATTCTTTTAAAATTTATACAAATATTATATTACTATGTTTTTATATTATAATATAATTTTTTTTATATTGTTGAAAATATTATAATTTAATCGATTCATTCTAGAAGGAAGAGAAAACGATATTTCAGATATCGGATTAAAAAAAGAAAAGGTTGTTTGAGAATTTTGAAAATGAGAAGTGTTTCTCAAGGAAAAACTTAAAAAGAGAATTATTATTTCAAAAATTTGCTTTTAAGGTGCAAATGAGATTCTAAACAAAGTTAAGGCTAAAGTCGCGAGCGGGTTGTGTCAAGTTTAAGGTCAATTCTAGTCTCACGCTAACACAAACTTAGCCTCCCTACCTAATCCAAACCAACTTCGATTTTGGTTGGGTGTGGTGATGATCATCATTAATTATCACAAATGACTGCGCAGAGAGCTTAAGCATCATCCATCCCATTGAATATAAAAGAGTTAAAAAAAAACTTTCTGCTGCTAGAGGTGAAGTTGGGTGCTTTAAAACTCACAACTATTGTTGCACGAAGGAGGTCAAAACCAAGAAAAATGAAGGGGTACCAAACAGCAATTTTAGCAAAGAGCTGCAACCGGTTGATGTGGCTGAGGCATGCCCGGTGAGAGAGAGGGGAAGGTGTTAGATTTCATGGTCCTTTATAATTAGATATAATATAATTAATTAGATTTTGATGAAATATATTAGTCACCTATAAAGAAGTTCACTTAAAGTAAGATTCTTTAGAAGATAAATTTGATGGGAGGAACTCTTCTAATTACTTATCATATATCCTCTGATCTTGTCTATAAATAGATAGTACCTCTAGGGACCTTTGCTTTTGCCTATAAATAGATAGGACCTCTATGGACCGAACAATAAGAAGAAATAGAGAGAGATTATCTGAGTTGAGCGATTACGATCTTTCCCTCAACTCTTTTCCCTAACTATCAATCTAGGTGATCCTGTGAAAAGATATAAGAGAGAAAAAAAGGATCTAGTTCATTTTACTGATTCACGTGTCTTTTTTAGATCAAATAGAGATCTTAGTTTATTTTACAGATTCACATGTTTTCGTAGATCAAATAGAGATCTTTTTTCAGATGACATCAAAAGGTACACCTCATTAAATCAAATCTAATTATTTGATTTCAATCCTAGCATAAAATATTATTTCTATATTTAAATTACAGTTATGTCCTTTGTAAATTTCATAATTTTAATTTATGTCCTGTCAAATATTTATAGTTTTAAAATTAATAAATATGATTCATTATAATTATGATTGAATTTAATCATGATTATATTTTGACTATTTGATTGGAATTAATCTTTGACTAAAAAGAAAACTATAAATTACGGTTTAGTTTTATAGTTTTCTTATATGAATTATTGATTATATTTTTTACATGTGGTAAATAAAATCTAATTATTGTTCTTAGATATTCATTTGGTTATTCACATGTATATATATTTGAAATTATGAAATAATATTTATCTTTCACATGAAGGCATGATTTATATGTTATCATGATTATCATATGAGTTTTTTCTTATGAGTTTTTTTTTTACTGATTAATGTTCAATAATTATTATGGTTGTTATTTTATTATTGAACTGCTTAGCATAAGTTAAATTGAAGAAATTTGATAAATATTGTTTGTAATTCATCTCTCTAAGTTTTATCTGACTTGTAGCTGCTAAAGTGGCCTGAGATGATAGATTTTTATGATGTGAATTACAATAAATTTTTTAACATTTATAGGATATTTTAAATTATATTTTATATTATTGTATTGGTCTTGTAGCAACTAAAGTGACCTAGACCAATAACTTATAAATTAATATTAAGGAATTAGTCCTAAATGACATGAAGGAAATAATATTTCCAATGGCACACATAATTAGAAGATTTAGATAATCCAAAAGGAGAATCTACTTCAAATAATTATGTGATGGGCACAATGATACTATTTTGGATATCTTTACAGTTTAGGGTTGTATACCCAAAGGTAACAACACTATTCCATAAGGATGGTATCAATCCTCCATAGATGATCTTGAGTGAACACTAGATATGTCAATATTTCATCCAAAGGTGTAATATAGATGATATCATTAATTTATCAAATTTTTGACAAACTCAGAACATTAATATTATTTTATATTTTGTAGTGGTACTTCCGTCCATACATTCATATGCTTTTAGTGTCCCCATACTCTTTGGATCAAATTATTCAGAATGGTTAGAGTATGTGCAATTTGTATTGGGTGTATTAGATCTTGATTTAGTATTGCTTGTTGAAAAGCCTACAGACTTGACTGATGAAAGTACTGTAGAACAAGTTAAATGAAATGAAAGCTTGGGAAAGATCGGATAAACTTAGTTTAATATTCATAAGAATGATAACAAATAATATAAAGATTTTATTATCAATTGCAACTAGTACATAGGAAAATTTAAATGTTATTGAAGACAGATTTAAATCTACTAATAAGTCATTAGCTAACACATGAATGAAAGAACTAACTACGGCTTAATATGATGGCACTCGAGGAATTCAGGATCACATCCTCAATATGACTGATAAAGCTGCAAAACATAAACTATTAGGCATGAATGTTGATGAGTCTTTCCTTATGCAATTCATTCTCAATTCTCTTCCTTCTCAGTTTGGCCCATTCAAGATTCAATACAAGAATCAATTAGTTATATAATCTAAGTCTATTATGTGCTCAAACCTGTACAAAATCAGATATCAATTTTATAGTTATAATGCTGGGAAGATAATAAAGCAACATAGGAATAGAACATTGGAAAGCTATAAAGAAAGTAATGATATATCTGTATGGGATGAAGTGATAGGATATGCTTATATATAGGAGATCAGATTAGTTTGAAGTGATAGGATATTCAGATGCTGATTTTGTAAATTACCTCGACAGTAGGAAGTCCACTTTAGGATTTGTATTCATGTTAGATGGTAGGGCAATTTCTTAGAAAAGTGTAAAGCAATCGCTGATTGCATCATCAACAATGGAAGCTGAATTTGTGGCATGCTTTAAGGCCACAAATCAAGCTTTATGGCTGTAAAATTTTATCTTAGGATTTGGTGTGGTCAACTCAATTACTAGGCCGCTGAATATATTTTGTGATAACACGGTAGTAGTTTTCTTCTCTAAGAATAATAAGTACTCTAGTGGTTCTAAGCATATCTAGATAAAGTACTTGGTGGTTAGAGAAAGAGTCTAGAAATAATAAGTGTCAATTGAGAACCTAACCACTATGATAATTATTAATCCATTGATAAAAGCTTTATAATATAAAATATTTAAAAAATATATTCTTAGAATGAGACTTGTGAGCAAGTCATAAAAGATATGGTGATGCATGTTTAGGTGGATGCTATTATTGATATTTTTCTTGCTTAATTAAAGTTATTTGTTTCTGCTATCCTGTTTACATTTATGTTTATATATATTATAGTTGAATGTAAGTAATAACATGATTGTCTTGATAAGACAAATTACATAGATCATTATGGACTATATTAGGAATGATTAACAATTTGTGGTACATAGAAGGGAGTATGACATTGATGATATACAACCGCTATGACTCGCATTAATAGTTGGACTTAATATATTATTATTATGTTTATTAGACTTATTGGCTTGTTTTAAAATTCATGACCATGTATAAAATGCTTTTCAAAATTCCTTGAAATCTAATTAGGTAAAATTATTTTTAAATAATTTTATTTTATTTATTTTTGATTTTGAATCTCTTTTATATCTTATCAATTAATGGGCCAAGTGAAAGAATGTTAGATTTTATGGCCCTTTATAATTGGATAAGATATATATTATATAACTAATTAGATTCTGATGAAATATATTAGCCAATTATAAAGAAGTCCACTTAAAGTAGGATTCTTTAGGAGATAATCTTGATGGGAGGAACTCTCCTAATTACTTATCCTAGACCTTCTTCTCTTGCCTATAAATAGAGAGGTTATCTCAGTTGAGGGATTATAGTCTTTCCCTCAACTCTTCTCCCTAACCATCAATCTACTAGTTCCTTTTGTAGATTCACAACGATCTTGGATTAAAGACGGTGTCTTTGTATATCAATCATAGATATCTTTTTAGATGATATAAAAAAGTACGTATCATTAAATCAGATCTAATTATTTGATTTCAATCATGGCATAATAGATTATTTTTGTATTTAATACAGTATATTAGGGCTACGTTGCTGATGTTCACATTAGTGCATATTAAGTTAAAACTTTATATTTATTGAAGGATTTGCTTTGAGACTCTTGATACAATAAGGATACAATAAGGAATACTATCGAATTAGGTCACAATCCCACTCCTATGTATATATTATGACATTTGAGAATTCCTTAATAAAAACTACAAGTAAAATCTTCAATAACTCATAGTTTAACTAATATAGGATATTAGGTCTTCTTGTTGTTGATACGACCTTATAACATGAGAGATAGAGAAATTGAGGCTAGTCTTTGGAGATTGAGAAAGAAAGATTAAGAAATAACAAACAAAATAATTATTAGTTTGATTATGTATTTTGTTATCTAACTTCTCAATGACTATCATATTTATAAATATTTTTAAATACATGTATTATGTCAAGATGCAACAATTTTTTGTGCTGAGACATCCTATTGCACCAACCAATATGCATAGGTCTCATGTTCTAGAAGAATGTATTGTATATTGTTTGTTGTAATGAATATAAATTAATTTTTAAAAATTTAATAATAATTAATATTAAAAACATTTATGTGTAGGAGGTAGACTAAGAGAATAGGCCAATCTTACCAAGGAATGAAAGAGTTAGATTCCATATATTGGGTTTGATTTACAACCTATATGGTTTATCAACTTAGAAATCCTAATTAAGTTTGACTTTAATATCTTACGTAATTTAAAAATAAAAAAGCTAAATATAGCTTAGAAATAAAAAAAGTTAAATATAAAGTTGATGCATTCCAGAAACAACTTAAGTTGACAAAAAATTGTTTAGAAACCCTAATTAAATTTGACTATGATATATGTCCTTGAGTAGGTTTGTCTTAAAATCTACAATTAATAAAAAAATCAATATGG
>NC_088345.1:30197500-30317500 GCF_036884655.1 Musa acuminata AAA Group | reverse complement strand
ATGCTCCTTAAATCTCCTCGTTGTGTGTACCACGCAATCAAGAAGGAGCCAACCCTTCTTGCTGTCCACATGCCCCAAACAGGGGCTGTAAGCTGAGAAGGGATGGGGAGAGGAGAATAGGATGTGATAGCCAAAAAGTCTAGCATATGGTCCTTTGGTTCCCTCCTATTTATAAAGATCCCCTATCAACTTAACCTTAATGGATCCTGCCCTATTGAGTTTTGAACCTCTATCCAATTACCCAAGCCTCTTAGATTAATAGGTCTCTACCCAATAATCTCTTATTAACTCTTATTGGTTCTCATCTATAGGATTCAATAATTCAAGGACTTAATGGATATCCAATAAGATAGGGGCTCTAGTAGATATCTCATATCCGAACCTCTACTCGTCGTAACACCTACCATATGTGTGTGACTTTCTAGGTCCAATATCGAGCTGATCATGAGTTATACATATCAGAACTCCTTCTAGCTCAATGAATTATTATCTTTATAAAAATTCACTCGACTCATCGACTACAGACATACTAGGATACTACGCCATAATCCTCAGACAATATAGTGAAATCCAATCCTTTGGACCTATCTATCCTTAGTTATCGTGTATCTATAGTCTCTCTTCCATCTAATATCTTAGAGACGGTACACTAGGCATAGTACTATCAAGCCCATACAGTTTCTCCTCGAGTCTCACTCTAATTGGATTCTCCCAGAGAACTCTTTCTCTCTCAATCCGAATGACCTTAGCCAAAGATTTGTCTGAGTAAAAATACATAGGATATTCCTCTCATGATACCGAGAGCGGATGATCCTCCATCGACACTCAATAGCTCTGGTAAGATTGGCTACCATTGTCGATGACCGGTTGTGCTAAATTTGAAACTTCTAAACCTATAAGTTCGGTATCAAATAATGAAGTACTCATACAGGACATCCTTGGTATCTCAAGTCTAAGAACCAAGTACACACTCGGACAACAGAATCATTATTTGACAATGAGATATCATCAACAATCCAGCATTCCGTGAGCGGATCAATCAGTGAATTCATTCCTAGAGCACCTGCACTATAACTCTAGTATTCCCACGCGAGTAGTTATAAGATCAGTTGCCTCCATCATACAGATGAGTATACAGTTTACCAGTCTGTCCGGTTATCTCAATGTCCCTCTCGAATAACCTATAATCAGGATTATTTAAGGTATATTCTTAGAGGTTAATCAGTCTCATTATTGTGATGTCATCACGATCCAATTCTCATTGCACATTTCCATGTACATCATAATATATTTATATAATAAGTAATATAAAGTAAAAAAATATCATAATAATAATAAACAAAAAGACTACGTGTCATGTCATATGTGCGTGATTGATTTACAAGGCACCTTTGACTAGTATTATTATAAATCTATAATTTATGAGATATGATTCTTAATTAAGGTATCTCGTGACTCTAAGCTCCCAATTTGATATGTGTATCATTCTTTAGTATACTCCATAGGAGCATGACCTTTCATTAACATATTTATTTTTAGTTAAATTAGATAAGTATAAGTTTAATTTATTATAAAATAGTGATTGTATAAATTACACATTCATAATGCATTTTGATTGTTATGAGCTAAATATAAATGTATATATTTTGTCAGAATAAAATATATGAATTATAATAAAAATATCTTATATGTATGCATATATGATGATGTGCGGGGTAAAAATATACGTATGTTTTATGATGTACTGCATGAGAGTGCATATATATATATATTATAATGTATTATGTGAGAGTGCATATATATATATATATATATATATATATATATATATATATATATATATATATATATATATTACGATGATGTGCGATGGAGAAATACATGTACATGTATATGTTATGATATGGGGTATAGAATTTCATGAATTTGTTATGTTTTTCTACGTGTACATATAAGCATTTTGAATTATTTTAATATAGATTTTTATCTTTTTATTTTTTTTATGCTATGTTGTAAGGTTATGCTAACTAAATAAATTATAGGATGAGGGGTTTACCATTAAATATCTTCTGTCGATGATTTTGAAATATCATAACATGACATTATATATGTTCACTTAAATAAAGTTATAAAAACTTATACTTACTTACTATAAATTACTTTTTTACAAATAAACATATTAGTATCACAATAAAGTGATTAGGCTAAGAAGTGAGCACATATGAGTCTTTGCTAGTGTAAATATGAATGATGACTTGTGGACATTTGTAAGTATATAATTTTTGGACATGTATAGGTGTTTTTTTTTTTGTTAGAGGTTATAATTATGTATAGGGTCAAAATCATGATATATAGGGGGAATCTTATTCTTTTGTTTAGTAAATTAGCATGTTTTATTATTAGATTATCTATTTTTTTGCTACACTCCTATTAATAACAGTAAAAGGATTAAAAAATAATATCTTACTTTAGCCTATTTGTAAGGTATAGATAAGACTAGGAATAAGATGTTACGTATTCTTCGTTTATCTATCTATCCAAGTTAAGCAACTTTACAACGTTAAGAAAACACTTCAAAATATTATAGCTATTAGATTGTCTAATTATAACAAGAACTAGGCAAACTGTATCTATTTGCTGTGCTATTTATGATAACATAGATTGGTAGACATATATGTATCAAACATAACAATTAAAGACATGTGGCTTTGATGGCTCAGAATTACCCCCGGAAAAAATGGATAACCGTAATAGTTGGATGACTTCAATTTTCTTCATCTTACCCGTGAAAAACATACCAAGCAATACCATATCTTAAAGTCCAGCTGGGTAGATAACATTAACAACCATAAAATATTTTAGAAAGTGGATAACATATTATATTATTTGGTTATACTCATGCAGAAAATTAATATTTTTTATTATATAAAAATAATTAAATATAACAATATCTCTCTTGAGTTAATCCAAAGTTAGAACACTAAATCTCTTATACTCACGCTCGTATAAGTCCGAATAATTTTTCTTTTAATCATCTCTAGATCAACTAAAGAATATACTCAAGGAATATCTTACGTGTCCTCCTGTATATCTCTTTTTCTTATCAAGTTCTTGAGACTTATAATAATATATTTATTGAAACAAATCTTAATTCACTAAAAAATTTTCTTACTTAAATTCTTAATCCTAATCCTACTCTTAAGTAATTTGAAGACTCCAAAAGTACTTGTCAATCTTAACCATCTTAATTTTAATTAGTGTGTTTACACTCTTGTAAAAGACTTATAAATCATATGTAGCTAGCAAACTTCAGATGATAACCAAAATTAGGGCCTACTCATCCATATGTAGCTGCTAGCAACAACGTGCTACTAAGATACGTGCGCTCCTCCTAAGGATGTAACTTCACATGATGAAGACGCCAAGAATACACGTCTTAATTGATGTAGTTTCTGAAGTTCTTCTTAGGGCATGCATTGCATATACAGGTACGGACATAGCATGATGACTAAGTATTAGGTATTGGGGATGGTGAATCAAGCGAGCAAGGAAGAATTAAAACATAATACTGCAAATCCAATTAAAAAAGAATGCAACATGACTAAGTATTAGGTATTGGAGATGGAGAGGCATTGCAAGGAAGTGTTAAAACATAATACTACAAATCCAATTCAAAGAGAATGCTACAAGAGGCAGGCATTTACTACATATTCCTCACACTATAAGTTTCATAAACTAAAGTCCTATCTATATAACCTAATGGAAGACTACCTCTCTCATGAACTCGACCATGACTCACTCAAGTGTAGAGAACTACCTAACCAAAACTACATGCATCATGAGACATTTGTGTATAACTAATAAGAACATGGGTCACCTCATCATGTCAATGGGAACTATCTAAGATAATTTCTTATAAATCACTTTTCAATATACCCCTCATGATTCATAATTATATACATCAATTTATGACATAGAATAGATGCGCTTTTCAAATGAAAATGATTTGGTGACCTATCACTTGCTCATTCATATTGCAATACTTTAATGTTATAGCTATACTTGCTATATATGATCTCTGATAAAATGATAGCATATCTTCATATATTTCGTTCTTTCATTGAAGGTTAAATTTTTCGTCATTATAACTGTAGCTTTGTTATCACAAAGATTTTATTTGTCCCTTTTTATTCTTAATGAAGATATCCTAGAAGTCTTGTAAGCCATCTTAGCTTAATAAGTTGATGATGTTGTAGCTACGTATTCTACTTTCGATATCAATAATATAATTATTATTTTTACTTCTTTGAGCTCCAAATATAACTTCTGGTTCAATATTGAAAATATTATGTAAAGTACTCTTTCTATCATCTAAAACTCATACTTAATCACTATTAATAAAATTAAATAATTTATATTTAAAATTATAAGAATACCAAATATCATAATATGTAGTTTAATAATAATAACTTTGAGATGACTACATAGAAAGTAATATGTGGTCAATATGAGTTATATAGATCAAGCTTCTAATAAACGTATGTAGTATTTTGCATTTGTCAAACCAATACCATTTTTATATTCTAATTTCTTATTTATATTCATAGGTGTTACTATAGTTTTGTAATTAAGCATGTTAGACATTTTAAGTAAATCTATTATATATTTTATTTTAAATTCAAATTTTCATTTGATCCTTCACTTTCAACCCAAAAAATAACACAGTAGATCTAGATTTGATATTTCAAATTTATTCATTCTTCATTTCTTAACCTTAGTTGAAAGAGAGTTGCACGAGCCTTTTCAACGTAAAGGCATGCCATAAGAAGATCATATTTACTTTCTTTTTCTAGATAAAGTATAGACTAGTTATTACTCTTCTCAAATTTATTTTGATAAAACTAAGAGTTAGTTAATTTTGTTATATCATGCTCTAAGAGCTTGCTTAAATCCATCAAGAGGTTTCTTTACCTTACACACATTCTTTTCATGTCCTTTGACTATAAATTTACAAAAATCTCCATTTAAAAATATAAATCTACAACGAATTGATAAACATATTATTTCAAATGAGTGTTTAAACCTAAAATAAACTCTCATGTTTCAAATTGAGTAACTCGAGAAAATATATTATTAAAAAGTATTGCTTTATTGCTACAAATACCCTTTGGTTACGAGTTGAGCCTTATACTTCTATACGCTCCATCTACTTTATATTTTATATGGAGCATCTATTTTAATTCAATAGCCTTTTTTATGTAGATAAATTCATTAAACCACATGTTCTATTCTTCTTGAGTGACTTGATTTTTTTTATTGTTTTTCATCAATTTTCATTTCCAACTACTTTCTCAAAGCTTTTATTATCTAAACTAAACAATGTAAATGTTGAATAATAGTACATTTCATAATGATCCAAATTTTTCTAAAAAGATTTATCTAAGGAATCATCTAAAGACATTGAATTATTGCTAATTAAGGCTAATAATGAACTTATTAGAGCTAGATCTACCAATTGATTTTATGGAGTTTTCAGTTCTTTTGAAATTTGAATTTGTTTTCCACGTTTGTTATTCTCCTAATTCTAACTTATCATTTCATTGAAAATAAAATTTTCATTAATAATAACTTTGCTACTAATTGGATTATATAACTGGGAATAACCAATTAAGATATATTTTTTAGAGTTTTATTATGCTTATGATAGTATTATAAATTCATTAAAGTGTATGTAATATCATTAAAAATTCTTAAGTGGCTTATATTTACATTTATGTCATACCAAGCCTAATAAAGAGTTTGATTTATAACAACACTTGTATGTTAAATTTTAATAAATAAATTATTATTACAATTGCTTCTACCAAGCGGCTTACATTTACCTTTATGGCTACATCATTTTGATTCGATATATGTGGTATCATCAATTTCTTACTAATGTCATTTTATTCACATAAAATATTAAACTTATTAAATAAAAAATTGATCACCTCTATTATCTTTTTATAAAATTTCAACTTTTACCAAATAATCAAGTATTTATAAATCACATAAATGAATATAAATTAATTTTACTTAAGTATACTTAAAACCCAATGAAAACCAGCTCATATACAACAATATATGATTTCAGATATCTGTTTTTTAGTTTAGAAACAAAAACATACTTATATTTTTGACACATCCATTAAAACACTATTAGCATATTCAAAAACACTATAATTAAGGAATTAGATCGATTAACCCTATGAATTAGTCTAAAGCGATGCTCCCTATGATCTAGGCCACCAAAAGGATGAGTGTTAATGTTGTGTCTTATAAAGGTATTATAGGGACTATGGCATTGAGAGAGGAAAAAAAAAAGAAAAGAGAGTGAATTTTCCTTATAATTTGTCCATTAATATTTTTATTTACATAATCTATCCATTAATATTTTTATTTATAAAATGTTTTGTTATCTAAAATATTTAAATTAATATTTTTAGATTGTTGAAGTTGTTTTTTTAAGAATTAATCATTTATAAAAATCAGCATGTTCTGAAAAAAAGAGAGGAAAATGTGAGATTTTTTAGGAAATTGTTGTTCTTTATAAAAAGAAGGATAATTTTGAGATGATATGATATGGAGTAGGGCAACGAATGGCACTTAATGTGACTAAGTCGATCCAAACAAAATATGCTAAAATTGATCTATAAATTTTTTGGAGAAGTAATAATTTTCGAAAGAGATCCTGAAATTTCTATAATAATGATAAACACATCCTAATAAAAAAAATATCGATAAGGTGCTCAACACACTATAAACTAAAAGACTTTAAAATTTAAAATATAATTATTTAATAATAAATAATCCGTCCCCATTGAGGATTTTTTTTTTATAAAATAAATTACTCTCTCTCTCTCTCTCTTTTATAATTATATATTCATTCGCTGGATCTGCCTCCTACACCACCGGCCACCGCACATGCCGATTGAGAAGTCGATGAAGAGTCCCATCAATTCGGTCCGAAAGTTTGTTTATTTTAGTCAAAAGAATCTGATGATATCTATTTTGGTAAAGCTAATCTGACGGGATTTACTTTCCCCTACGATACAGACAATCGGGATGAACCTTTCATCACTTTCCTGTGAACTTTTGGCCGTGCCTTTGGGCAGCCAGCCATTCCGCAACCGAAACGTGTCCGTCCCCCCATGGCGACTGCCGTGGCGCTTGCCGCTCCTCTCCGCCTTGCGCCGTCGCGGCGCTGGAGGTTCTCCGCCGACTTGCGGGCGGAACCTCCTTCCCGCCGCCTATCGAGCCGAAGGGGGGCCAGCGCCAGTTTCCCGACGGCGGCCGCGACGGTCCCCAAGGTCCTGGACGACTCGGTCATCGAGCCATACGACATAAGGGATTACATCGAGCGGTCGAGGGAGTTGATCAAGCCGGACGGTGGTCCGCCGCGGTGGTTCTCGCCGCTCGAGTGTGGGGCTCGAGGAACGGACTCGCCGTTGCTGCTCTACTTGCCTGGTCTGTTCTTGGATGGATGGGTTTAGAATTCATATGCGTTTCTTTAGTATTTTAATATTTATAGCCTTTTCTCGTCTTCCTTGGGTATTTTCTCGTATTGATCGATCAACAAATATTTTCAGGAATCGATGGAACTGGGCTTGGATTAATTCGACATCACCAGAGATTGGGAAAGTAAGCGCTATTCTGGAAGCATTTCTTATGAACTTGTCTCCTACGAAGTTGTCATGCTTACCTTTGGTTTAAATTTGTGATACATTGTTTTTTAAATATTACAGGATTTTTGATATTTGGTGCTTGCATATTCCGGTAATGGACAGAACATCATTTGAAGGTCCCTCTCTCATGAACTTTACTTTGTGGAGTGATTACCGACACTTTTTCCTTTAAATGACCATAATGAATGGTAGATGAGCATTGATATATTGGTAATCATATTTTTACCTAAGTTTACACTCAAGAACTTTGGTTCTTTTGAAGTGGATGATGTCAAATAGGCAGTTGAGAGCTGAACTTGGGTCTAAACTGTCTTCTGAACTTCGTATTTTGTCTACCAAAAGCAGCAACTTGACTGATGTGGAAGAAGAAGATACGAGGGTGAGAGAGACATTGGGATATGAGAAACATAACCATTTTCTTTTATTGGAACAACTAAGAGCTAAGAGTTCATTAACAATTTATAAATCTCTAAGGGTTAATTCAAGACTGCCTCACAAGTCTCTCATCCCTATCCTGTTTTTAGACGATCTATACATTCAATATCTCAACCACCAAAAACCTAATTGATTGCCTCAGTTTACTAAGACAAATTATAGAACATTATGAATTCATAGTGCCCTGGAACTTAGTAGCTCTAAAGTTGATAATTTCAAATTTGGTAAATTAGATATTGATGTGTTGTAGCTTGGTGACTTGAAACCTGAATTATTCTTTCTTAATGCTGCCATTAATTCTTAAATTTATCCATGCATTAGATCATTTTTCCTAGATGAAAATAACTCATGCTTGATTCGTCATTAATGTCATCATGATAAATTGATAAATCGATAAATATTGAATGATGAAATGTGGAGTGAGTGTGAACATCGGGAGGAAGTTTAATCTTGCATGAACTATTATTAAACTTTTGAGAATTTGACAATGACCAATTTTTTCTCAAGCTTGTTGTCAATATTGTAGGAAAATGCTTCTTTTTTTGAAAGATCCACAAAAGAACTCCTTTGAAGACCTTTAGACGGGAATTCTTGTTGACATTTCTTTGTATTAGGTACTAGCTTCTTACATATTCACTAATCTTTGCCCTAATAATTGCAAAATGTTCTTCAACTCTGCGCGAAAAAGATGATTCAATTGTATTAACAGGTTTAGATAGTGAGCTGGAATGTAACTATTAACAATCTCAAATTGGATTCTTGCTAGTAGAATAATAGAATTATAAACAATTCAGCTTTTGGTAGCATGAAATCTCATTGTTTTGGCCTGTTTTACAGCAAAGCACCTTAATTGATTACCCAGAGTTATACTAACAACTCGGTTTGACCATGAATTTAAGAGTGGTAAGCACTATGTATGATAAGTTTGTGACAATTTTCTTCTGTAGGCTTCTTTAAAAGTGATTAAATAGTTCGGTGTCCCTCCATGATGTTTAACCACATTATTGAGATAAAGATGAGTAATATAGGAAGCATAGATAGTCCATTTACAAGAAATAAAATGTGTCATTTTAGCAATCCATGAACAAAAGGATCAAATATGTACCTCTTTTGAGTTTTTGGTAATCCAATCATGATATCCATGTTAATATCCTCCTAAGGGAGTAATGCAGTGTATGCACCAAAATTTTGAGCTCATCCTACACAAAATTGATATATCCATCATTTATTTACATAAAGAGGGATAGCACAGTAGATTATAGGCTAGAACTATTTTTCTTTAATGAGAAGAACAGTTCTCTAAATTTAACTAAGCATATGACTTTTTACAAATTTCAATTGAGGAAAAAAATCCATATAGTTGATCCCCAAGTAGTTGGGACTTACGACTTTGTTATTGTTTTGTTGTAGAAGAACAATTCTATTCCTACCGAAATGACCTTTCTATCCATCGGCATATATAGTCCTTTATGCACCTTACCGTATCATTTTGGGATGCAAAGATGAATTCCTAAAAGAGGAAATCATTTTAAATAATATAGTCTTTGTGATAACCCTCTTTGCGTGCTTCCAAATCTTTTCAAAATTTTTATCATTAGATTAGGTGTCTCTTGTAACATCAAAGTCTTCAAGGTGAATACTTATAATATTATGAAATGCCAACTATCTACTGAGTGCATCAACCCCTTGACTAAGAATATGAGATTTATTTACTAGACCCAAACTAAGCAAGAAACATGTACGGGATTAGTTTCAGGCACATTTCTTTTGTTTAGGAATGTCAAGTGCATCTATTGAAGGGTTCATTTGTAGGTTAATGTCAACTTATATGGCATAAAACTTTAAATCCATCAACAAGTTGAATTTGTTATGGCTAACTGTCCAATAGCTCTTCCATAAGTATATAGTGCTTGAAGTTTGATAACATTTTTTTTAATTTTCATTGTCACTCTTTGTCCTTTTTTAATTTCTGAGAGTAAAAGGTGACTCACATTTAGGTTATTTACATAGATTATTTAGCTAAATCATATAGAATTACCTTGGCTAAAGTTTGTTAAATGGAATGTTATAAGAAATGCTACTAATCCTTATCCTATCTAGCTGTGATTATTCTCTAATACACATATTGATGTAGGCCAAGTTGATGATGAGCAAAGAAAGTTTTTTATATGAAAATAGAGGAAGGGAAAGAGAAAGGAAGGATAAAATAATAATTGAAAAAGATATTTGAATAAAAACCATCAGACTTACTCTGACTCGAGGAATAACTTTTAGGGATGTAGGCCTTGGACCTCCACAAGTCATCTCATACATGGACAATGCAATCTTATGATTAGGAAAAGAAATGACATCTTATATCACTCATACATAGTCTGAAAAAAAATCAATCATTCTGTGGCTTTTAGCTATAATTCCATTCCCTCCTTTTCTGAAACCCAAGTAGAAGAATAAAAAGGAAAAATATATTAATAATGAAAAATTATAATTACATCAAAGCAAATCAATCGGCTAATGCTTTTGTTGTTTGGACAAGTAAATTTTCAAATTTCTTTCAGCAAATAATTTTCCTTTGTGAGAGTAAATCTGATTGATAGGATTATACCTTTGTAGTATGATGAAATTACCTTGCCGGGATGAAATCTTCAATCAAGATATGCAATATTCTATTAAACGATGTTTTGATTTCCTCCATCTTTTTCTTCTCCTTGTGCAATTTAGGAAACTAAATTAGCAATATTGGTGATGTTGTCATGTGGCATTATGACATTTGCAAATGTCACCTAAATTAATAAAATTTATTAAAAATAAATAAATTAAAATGATTTCGTTTTATATGCTTTACTGCATAGGAACTCATGCCGATTTTAAATAATTGAAAATTGGATCGACATTGATAACAAAACATCTTTGCTTGACTAAAAGCTTTGATACCAAATTTGATTTAGAACAAATTCATGATGAGCAAAGAAAGTATTTTTTTAATTTGAGAATAGAGAAAGGGAAATATATTAATTGAAAATGATAATAGAAAGGAAGATAACTGTTAGACTTACCTTACTTTTACTGTGGATAAAGACCACATTTACTGTGGAAAGATAAAAACTTCAATTCATTCAATCATACTATGGCCTTCAGTTACAATTTCTTTTCCTATTTTTTATAAAATCCAAGTAAAAGGTAAAAAAAGAAAATGCAGAAATAAGGAAAGATTATACTTGTTTGAAAGCAAATTAATTATATAGTATTTTTACTTCAGAAATGATGTTGGTTCTTCATGCTAACTGTCTTAAGTTTTGTTGTTTAGGTGGTTAGGCATATCAATTCAGATGTTTATGATAGGCAAGAATTTGATGCTTCCTGGACTTGCTGTTTATTTTTAGAATATTTACTTCTATGACATGATAAGAACTTTTTTAGGATCCTTTGTATTGTGCCCCTGTTCTCATCAGATGTTTTTGCATTTCTCTTTGTGTGTGGCTACACCTCTAAATTTGCATGCTGTAAATGATTATTAAATTTATTCTTGGACTGTTGTTTGAATATGGTATATCTAGATCCATCGAGTGCCACAAGTCACCATCTTTAGTCAAGCTGTGGAATACTGTTTGCTTGATTAGTATGGCACAAGTTGTCAACTTATGAAGGAAAGTTATGCTTTAATTGATTAAAGAACTCGATCTCTTCTATGTGAAATAAAGACTCTTATAGATGCATTTATTTTTCATTGTCTTGTTTGATCTATTTCATCCAATTTACTTTAGTGTCGAATCAGATCCAAGGCACATACACATGCATTATCAGAATGCAATTTATCCCATTTATTATCCTAGATTTGTCTTTAAATTTAAAGAACGGTGAAACTTGATCACATCCAACTGACTAGAAAGCCTTTGCTATTAATAGTCGTCCAGATATGTCTAAATTAAGTATCAATTGTTGAGACATGGATGAGATTGCAGTAGAGCAGGTTGTGCAATGAGCAGACAGTTGTCATTTGATTTATGCTCTACTTATAAGCTTTTCGCTTATGCAGGTCTTGTTGAATATGTCGAAAGAACAATCAACTCTGAAAAGTCTTACTCACTGAACAAGCCAATATATCTTGTTGGCGAATCCATTGGTGCATGTCTTGCTCTTGCTGTCGCAGCACGCAACCCAGATTTTGATTTGGTTATGATTTTGGCCAATCCAGGTTTACAACAGTTTATTTTGCTTTGTCATGAAGTAGTTGTGTTAAGGAAGTTGTTAAATTACTTATTTGATTCTCCACTTAGTATCTCCATGCTTGATCTTATATTGCAGCTACGTCCTTCTTGAAGTCTCAGCTTCAGTCTGTCTCAACTTTCTTAGGGATCCTGCCTGAACCACTGCATGTTACAATCCCATATTTTGTTAATTTCATTACAGGTTTGTGGATAACAACATATGCCTTCAACTTCTAACTGGGTGATTCTTATATTAGCTTAGAAAGCCAATCTTAGGATTCACCGTGTTACTGGCTCAACGGCTCATTATGCATATCAAAGTAGCAAGAATGATTGATACACTACTAGGTGTACTATTGGAATCTTAAATAAGCTTTATCTGAAATCAGTTGACCTGATAATGATCCAAAGAGTTGAATGGGAATTAGATGAAATGTATCTGTGTGGAGACTGACATTTATTTGTATCACACATTCTGCATAACACATGGACACATACTGTAACATTTGAAGACCATGACATCCAATTCCAATTGATCTGCTCACCAGGTTTATACCTCTGGAAGTCAGTAAAAACATTTGCAGTCTTGATGGCATATGATGCCTTTTTATCTATAATTTTGACCAGATGGTTAATTTTTGGTAATATCTCTGGAAATAAAGTTCTAAGGCCATGATGTCAATGAAGATGTAGAATGCATTCATTAAATCAAAGCTCTCTGTTGGGTTGTTGATTCTCTTAATAACATCTCCAAAGCTTTGATTGAACAAGTTGGAAAGTGTCCAAGGACTTCCATTTTACGAGACCTAAATTTATAGACTAATATGCCAATATGCAACTATTGCTCACTTTAACATTCATCATTTCACTCAATCTAATAGCCCTAGTATGTATGAAAATAAATAAGATGAGATTTAGCAATCTTCTGACTGGTATCATACATTAGGGGAAGTGGCTGTGCAACTCGAGAGAATCCATCTGTTTTGATGTTTAACTTTGTCCAATCACAGTAGTCAAGGAAAGTATATGTTATTTTGGAGATCTGGAGAAAAAGTAACTTCTTTCATTGGTAGTGATCCAGAGCAGGGATCTGGGATATGTAATAACAATCACACAAGCATGATATATAGGGAAAATATTTTCAGCACTGGATTCATTCGAAACCCAGAATTATGAAGTTAGAGAATCAAACCTCTAATAGACCAGTATCAATTGAAGAAACAGAGTAAACAAGATTCAAGAATAACATCAAAGAAGGCTGCTCCATCAGATACCCTGGCTTCTCTAATTCTTGATAGTTGATACAGAATCTTGTAATGACAAAATAATTTGGCTACCAAGTATCTTGCTATAAGTCTAATAGTTAGAATTACTTTGATGTACCCAGCATAAATAGCTATCATTTTGATTGGAATTAGTTGGATCCAAATTCTTTTTAATAAAGAATAGAAATTGTCATGCATGGAAGTGTTTGTAAATTGGAACATCTTCATATTTTTATAATATAGTTTGAACCAGGGATCCTTGTGAATAAATCTGGGTGATTAGAAAAAGCTTACTGCAATGTTTCTCCCTGATGCAGGCATCGCAGTCAGTCTTGTATCAGGTAGATTAAATCTGGTTTAGTCTTCTATTTGTTCCTTGTCATGGCATCTGTCTTGAAGAAGTGCCTACTTTTGAGATATCCTGAGTAGGCTGATATTAGGCGTTCTTTATATGCGTTAGTGTCACTGGAAAATATGCTTTGGAAGATGCTTGATGCTACTATGATTAGGAATAAATTAGGGAGGGGAAGAGAGAAATGCTACAGGAAAGAAGGAAGAGAAATAGAGAGGGTCAAGGAGAGACATAGGTAGAAAAAAGGGAGGAAGTGATTTAATAGATAGAGCATAGAGGATGAAAAAAATGAAGTGTAATTTAGTTGGAAGTCTTGTATGTTCTAGGTTTTTTGGATCTCTTTTCTTCTTTGTTGTTTTTTATCTGTGACTGTACTCTCACAACAAATCATATTCTTTTTATGGTACATCACTTGGCAGTTAATCACTATGTCCATGTTCTGATCCCTTTACCATGGAGACAACTACCTCATCAGTGATCATTGACTATTTTAAGCTGTTTGATGTTTGAACTATTATCTGGGTATGTTTCTGATCTCTTGAAACTTCCATTGTTGATAAGTTGTGTTGTTCATTTATATCAACATTGATGTTTCTCAGCCAGTATATATTCAGCTCATTCACTATTGTTAATCCCAAATTTCAATGTTCATAGGCACTTGGATATTTCATATCTCTCAATGCTATTGCACTATTTGTGCTTTCTCCTTTTCAGATCGGTAGAATTAGTACTTTTAGGTGTCAACAGAACCTTAGTATTTTCTGGCTAGAACCACCTTGCCTACCTCCAACTTCCTTTTCTTTCTTCATTTCTTCTCTTTGGCTAACAAAAGTTTGTTTAACCTCCCATCTTCCATTTGATTAAGCAATTAGTTGATGCTAATGTGAAAGCCTGTTTTTCTTACTATTCCTAGTCAATCACCCATAACTGCAATGGACAAGGGGCTGATTGTTGTAGTGAAAAGCCCAAATAGGAAACACAACTGAGAGAATAGGAAAAAAAGACAAAAGAGAGGAAAAGAGAAAATCACATACAATTACAGCACAAGATTTATGTGGTTTGGTCAATTGTTCTCTCTCTCTCTCTCTCTCTCTTTCTCTCTCTTTGTGAACTAGCTTTAAGACTATAACGATGTCTGACAAGTTCTCCTTAAGTCAACTGGACATACAAGCTCAATATTTTCTAAGGATTCTGTTGTTGAGAGTGGTCTGTGCGGTGGGTACTTGTTCTGGCACTAATTAAGCAATCAATAGACAATGCCACATTCTAAAACTTGGGCTCATCCGCTGCACGGCATGGATGGGACAAGCAATAAACCACTTGTTACAAGGCTGACAAGGGTGGTGCAAATAGAGCTTCTAAGATCCTCTTCCTTTAACTAAATTCAGTATAATTCATTAAATAGCTAAACTAGATCCAATTTCCTCAAGTCATTTTGAAGATATGAAGGATTTGTAGGCATGCAAGACATGATGTCCTATATTGGCCATTTTATATTGCACCTTCAATCAAATTTTTGAAAGTGAAAGTTGGTTAAATGAGACCAGTAGTAAAGCCTTTTTCTTTTCTTAGCTACAAAAATAAACATTGTTCTCACTGATTACTATTATAGAATATTTACTATATTTGTGCTGAATTGTACAGAAATAGCTTGATTTTAGTTAAAAAGATGTCCTTACTGACATAGTAAGGTCTTGTGTCCATTTAATTGGTTAAATGAATTATGATGCTTTACTTTGAAACACAAGTGCATTGGCATTTTTCTGACAATTTACTTGTTCTTTAGGATATCACTTGACATTTAGGGATCTACCTGACAACTTCAATGACATGTTGGCTGACCTTTCTGTGAGTGATTACTAATATTACAGAATGAGAGAAACTTATTTTGGCCAACTTTAACTTTTGTATTTTTATATTGCAAATATTTTGTTAAGTTTGCTATTGGCACTGTGAATTTTTGCCTTTAATATCAATGCCCGCTGGTACAACAAAGCTATTTATTTTTTATTTGTTTTGGACTTCTGTTTCTAGAGATAACTTAAGGAGATAGTTCATTATTGAGGCTTTAACTATGGCACCTTTTAGCTACCAAAGAGTTAATATATGGTGGCAGGCACCTCACTGGTTACAATTTAATTGGCTTTACATGCTAGCTTTAAGGAATTATATTAAATTGTTGGTTATGCATATTTTTTGTTGGACATAATTATATTAAGAGTTATGCTTTGTTGCTGAAGGAAATAATGATTAAGATGATTGTCACCTATTTTGGATTATGCTGTACTAGTTACCTAGTGGATTTTCCCTTAAATC
The DNA here is from genome assembly GCF_036884655.1 of Musa acuminata AAA Group. Taxonomy (NCBI): domain Eukaryota; kingdom Viridiplantae; phylum Streptophyta; class Magnoliopsida; order Zingiberales; family Musaceae; genus Musa; species Musa acuminata. The sequence goes on along the minus strand of NC_088345.1, from coordinate 30,301,203 downwards.
CTTTAATTCTGCATACTGCATATACAGTTCTTTCTTATGCTGTTCTTGTGTTTGTTTGGTTTGCTTACACTTTGTGTTCTGTTGTAGAAATCTTTATCCTCTTATAGGGTTATTTCTACAACATAAATTAGATTTCCTATTGTAATAATACCTTGCAAAAAAATTGGTTAAAGTGTTAAACTAATAAAAGCTCATAGACCTTTTGATCTGATTAAGAATTTAAATGTTGAACATGCCACACTTACGATAATCAAGGAATGCTATTTTGCTTGGACTAGGACAAAGTGCGCGGTATGTACAAGTATGGGTGTTAACTTGTTGGTATATGGACTGCCCCCATTTCGGATGGTTTGGTCATGTAAAAAAATGTATCTATGCCTTAATCACTTCTCCTTGTGCTCGCAGGACCCATCACGAGATCCTCCATTATGCACCAACCAGTGATTTAAATAGGCGCTCGGGCGCTCGCCTAGGCGCTTGGGCGAGGCGAGGCGAGGCCCGAGCGCCTCGCTTCAACGGGGCGCCGCCTAGGCGCTTGCCCGAGCCCAGGCGTCGGGCGCTTCGGGCGAGTGCCCGAGTTAAACCAGGCGACCGAACTAGTGTTTTACGTCTGATTTAGTCTCCGGTGCTTTAGTTGGGTCAATCGAACCAACTAAATCACCGATAAGCTCTCTCTTACGATTTCCTCGACATCCCCAACCCTAACACTCGCGATTTTGCCGTCGAGATTTCTTCTCCGCTGTCATTGCTCTCTGCTGCTACTGCCACTGTCGTTACTCGTCGTTGCCACAATCTCTGCTCGTCGACTTCTCGCTGCTGCCACAATCGTCGCTCATCGCTATTGTCGTCGCTCGCCACTCGCAACTCCCGCTCCCACTCCCACTCCCACTCCCACTCCCACTCCCGCTGCCGCTTGCAGCTCCCGCTCCTGCTACCGCTGTTGTTGCCTCAGTAGTCTCGGTCTTCTCACACTCTTCTCACTATACTATTAACAGTATATTAACAGTATACTGCTAACTGTATACTAATAATAGTTTTTTTTTATTAGATTAATAATATATTATTTTGATTTTAATACTATTAATTTTTATTTATTTAAAATTATTGTTAGGTTTCAGAATAAATGACAAGTGTACAGAGCAACTCAATAGATTTGATGTAAAATTTTATTGTTTTGATTTTTGAGACTTTTTATTAATATGACATTGTGATTTTGTACTCGATTTTCTTAATTTAATAGCATATTTTTTATTTAAATAATTATATTAATTATATTATATATTTTTATATTTTACCATCTCGTTTCGCTCGGGCGAGCGCCTAGCGCCTCGGGCGTTTTTGGACCTTGGCGCCTTTTGACGCCTAACGCTTTTTAAATCATTGGCACCAACACAATGTACTACCATCGCCTATCGGGCAGGTGCCCACCCCCTTCTTCCTCTTCATCCTCTTTCCTCCATAGCTTCATCTTCATCCTTTCTCTTCTTCCTCTTCCTCTTTTTGTCTTCTCCTTTTCAACCATTGCCTCCTTTTCTTCCTTCCTTTTTTCTTCCTTCTTTCCTCCTTCCTCCTTCATCACTATTGCCATATGTTCCTTCCTCTTGTCCTTCCTCTTTGAGTCACTAGTATGTATTAGTGTACCAAATTGTCACGAGCTTAGCATATGTTCGACACTCTCATCGAAGCCTTTGTTTATGTTGCATTTGCTCATCTGCTACATCTTCCCTCCTATGCTTTAGCTGCAATGCTACTCCAACTTTGTTCCGCTAATGCTGCTTCAACTTGCTAATGACTTTAAATTCTGAATTGAGATTAATCGAGTTGTATCAATCTTTGCTAGCACCTACGGATCCTTCGGATAAAGAAAAAGACCTTTCCTATTGTGTGTTAGTCTCTCGAGCATCTTGTGTTGATTGAATTGGATGAATACTTGTTGGAGGTTTAACTAGCATCTCCTCGTAAAACTTAAAGTTTTGAAGCATTATCGTCCGTAAAATTTTCTCATCGATTCCTCTTCTACATCGTCGTCATCTCCAAATAGGTTCACATCACAGCTCCTTTTGATTGCCACTCTATTTGGAAATAAAATGGATAAGCTACCTTTAGTAGAATTGATCACCATCAATGAAGATTTGGCAATTGTTGTCTACTGCTAAGTACTCCTTGGGTCTTCGAACATATATAGAGCTCTACTGTTGGATAACTAGGAGAATTGGGATACTCTATTTCACCCATTCTACCAAAAGTTGAGAAGGGTCAAGTTACTTGAGTTTGCTTGCTTCCCCGATGATTATACTTCATGCACTAAGTTAGTTACTATGCTTTGTCTACTCTTTGCTCACACTTATAAAGCACTCGAAATGTCACACTTCTTATACTGAGTTAGCTACTGTGATTCATTATCTTGTTATTATCGAACTTTCGTAATACAAGTAATAATGCTTGAAAAGAGCAAAATTTTGCCTCGACTAGAGCAAGTCTCTGTTGGATTTGGTCATCCTTTGGGATTTTACCAACTTGTCCATCGTTTGCACCACTTACTCTTCTAAGCAGAGAAAGGTACAACACCACTTGGAGTTTGTCATAGGTCTTATAAAGTTCCTGGCCATTATAATTTTGCCTTATCTTGGTATTTAGAGTTTGCCACTATATTCTCCATCTTCTTGATCCCCTTTTATGACCATATTACTCTCCCTCCATGAGAGCAAGGGATCGATGACTCCACATAAGTCCTACCTTTGCTGTACAGTGAAGCTCTTATATGTCCATGGCTTTACAATCCATCATCTTGCACCGACATTCCTTTTCTTCACAATCAGTAGATTCGTCACTATTGCATTATGACCAAGGTATGCAATACCAAGGTTCGCCTTACTACCGGCGTTTCGACCCGGGCTCGGTACGGTACGGTACCAGTGTACCGAGCGGTACATCAGGGCGTACCGAGCGGTACACCCTAATGTACCGAGTAATTATATATTTTCATACTGTAGCAATGCTACAGTATAATACTGTAGCAATGTAGCGGTACCGGGCGATCCACGTACCAGTACGTACCGCCCGTACCGGGCGGTACGATTCGGTATGGCAGACCTTGTGCAATACCGTACCGTACCGGTGTTTCGAGGTTGGCTCGGTACAGTACGGTACCGGTGTACCGAGCGGTACACCAGGGCGTATAGAGCGATACACCCTAGTGTACCAAAAAAATTTATATATTTTCTTCATTACTGTAGCATTGTAGCACTGCTACAGTATAGCACTGTAGCACTATAGCGGTACCGGGCGGTCCGTGTACCGGTATGCCATCGGACTGGTACGTACCGCCCGTATCGAGCGGTACTATTCGGTACTGCATATCATGATTATGACACTCCTCCGAGTCTACTTTCATTTTAATTGATACTTGGATTGGGGTAGCTAAGTCCCTCTGGACTTGTCATTTTCTTACTTCTTTTTGAATCACATGCTTCAACACCTTTATGTCCTCCTCCAAGTAGTTTCCCTTTGGTTGAGGTAAAGATATCTGCAACTCCCACGTATGGCCTCCACTATCATGTTGCAAGGCTTGCCCTGATTATGTTCTCATTTACATCCTCGATAGAAATGTTCACATGCTTGGTCTTGTCCACTGACTTGTCGGCCTCCCATGAGTGATATGAGCTTTGGAGCAGTCAACTCTCCAGTGACTCCGATTATACTTTCTTATGATCAATTCCCTCACGCGACTCATTAGTACTTGAATTTGAAAGATTCACCTCTGTGGTATAGTGGCCATTCGTCGATGTACAAGGTTTTCATCTGATGCAAATTTGATACATGTACAAAATGCTTGCCTCTACGGTATCATGATATTTACTCCTTGAATCTATAGCCCCTTGTTACCATCATGTTGCTCACCGAAATAGAGCTCCTATCAGCTTCAACCATCCCTCCGAATGATTAAGTCCCTCTCAGGACTTCTGGTTGTATCTCGTTGCCTCGAACCATTGCACCATGATCTACTGCACCGTGTCACCTCTTAGTGACGTCTTGATGTGGTGAATTTGAACTGCAATCTCTCCTTGTGTGGCCTTTGCCAACATATTGCAAGGCCTCCATCACTTCTAATTATATTTGCTCTTTCGACAATCGACTTTCATGCACCCTCACTTGGGTCATTCACGCACAAAGCACAGCTTTAGTGTTGGGAAATCTGGGGCAACATCACATGCGCAGCAGAAGAACAGAAAAATAAAATCCCAGAATTTCTTGCAGAAAAGGTTTCTCGTCATCGTGTGAAGATTGGTGTGCAAAATCCCGCAAAATAAAAAACTGTACATATGTAAAAGATATGTTACCTAAGGAGATCGTATATCCTTGAAAGCCTATAGATCTATCGGAGAGGATGAAGGAGGTCAACTATCCTCCTCTCTGGCGGTGATCCACAGAGCAGGCACTGCGAAGACGCTCCTTAAATTGCTGCACAATCCTTCTTTCCACGCGCACTACGCGATCAAGAAGGGGTCGACCCTTCTTGCTGTCCACATGCCCCAAACTGGGGCTATTGGCTGAGGAGGAGAGGGAGAGTGGAGTATAGGAGGTGGCAGCCAAAAGGATCTAGCCTATGACCTATTTAGTTACTTCTTATTTATAGAGGTCCCTGAACCCTAATGGATCCTGCCCTATTGGGTACTAGATTTCCATCCAACTACCTAAGCCTTTTGGATTAGTGGATTTTTACCTAATAATCTCTTAATGGCTCTTATTATATCTTATCCACAAGATTCAATAATTCAGGGACTTATTGGATATCTAATAAGATAGGGGCTCCAACGGATATTTCATATCTGAAACTTTATTTGTTGCAACACCAATCATATGTGTGTGACCCTCTAGGCCCAATATCGAGCTGGTCGTGAGTCATACATGTTAAAACTCCTTTTGACTTAATGAATTATTATCTCCATAATAATTCACTCGACTCGTCGACACACTCAACATAAAGTGAGAAAAAAATGTCAAATAAATAATGAACAAAAAGAGTATGTATCGTGTCATACATGCTATTACTCACGTGATTAGCTTGTAGGGCACCTTTGACTAGTAATCTCCCACTTGACCTAAAGCCAATCACTTATGTGTCTGATCCCCATCAGACTTCTATGATGCTCAAAGACAATCTGAGACAACGACTGTGTTAGTGGATCTATGATGTTATCTTCGGATAAAACTTTTTCCACTGCTACATCTCCTCGAGCCACGATCTCTCTGATCAGGTGGAACCTCCTCTGAAAGTGCTTGGACTTTTGATGAGACATAGGTTTCTTGGCTTGAGTAATCGCCTTATTGTTGTCGCAATATAAGGGAATCGACTCCTTGCTGCCTGGCACGACTCCCAGATCCGTGTTGAACTTCTTCATCTAAACTCTCTCTTTTGCTGCTTCTGCCGTAGTAATATACTCAACCTCTGTGGTCGAGTCAGCAGTAGTATCTTGCTTAGAACTCTTCCAACATATCGCTCTTCTATTCAGGGTAAACACATACCTTGAGTTAGACTTGCTATCATCGACATTAGATTAGAAACTCGGGTCCGTGTAGCCCTCAACCCTAAAGCTACTTCCTTCATATCCCAACAAAAGATCTTTAGTCATTTTCAAGTACTTAAGGATATGCTTTACTACCTTCCAGTGTTCCAAACTTGGATCCACCTGATATCTACTCGTAAAACTTCGAGCATGCGCCATATCAGGCTTGGTACATTGTATAACATATATGATAGATCCTATTGCTGAGGCATAGGGTATCCTATCAATGTCTGCCCTTTCTTTAGGAGACTTTGGGGACATGCTCCTAGAAAGTGATATCTCATATCTCATCGGTATGAGACCTCTCTTGGAATTTTCCATGCTAAATATTTCGACAATGGTGTCTATGTACTTGGACTGGGACAAGCTAAGCATCCTCTTGGATCTATCTTTATAGATCTGAATCCCCAAGATATAAGATACTTCCCCTAAGTTCTTCATAGAGAAGTATTTAAAGAAAAAACTTACAATTTGGAATTCTTGATCTTAAACAAACATTGACTATTCTCAACCTAAATCTTTCTTGTAGTTGGTTTAAAGTAACAAGAATTACCTTGGAGACATTTTAATTTTGACAACTTGAATTCCAACAATTGCAAACATGATTCTTTTTTTGAGCTGTGAAAAAACGAGGATTAGAAGGCTGACCAAAATGATATGAATGCAAGCAAGGGAAGAGCACTAGTATCATATTGAGGCCAGTGCTACTCAATGCGCAGGGCACACACACATGTTTACACGTCATGTCTATACACATGGATGGATTAACTAGAGTAAAAAGAGGGGAGAAATACATTGATTATTGATTAAGTTACCTTGTAGTATATAAACTATTTTATTGTCTCAACCAAAGATTGAAATTTCGTATCGTACCGGAGTTTCGAGATTCACTTGGTACGGTACGATACTGTATACCGAGTGGTACGATTCGGTATACCGCTCGGTATATATAAAAGTAAAAAAAAAAAACTGATGGCCTCGTCGCCCTTTTCGGCACGTGGGGTCCACACGCGAGCAAAAAGCCGAGGCGACGTCGCCTCTTTATATATATATATATATATATATATATATATATATATATATATATATCTGCCCGCGACGTTGCCTCTTCTCCCCGCGATTGTAGATTCTTTTCCCCGCACCGAGAGAAGTCGCCGACAAACAAGGAGGGAGAGCGGCGCCGATCTCCAGGTTTTCCTCTTCTTCTCCGTTTTCTTTCTTCCCTCGCTTAATACCAACCTTCTCCCTTTCTTTCTTCTCCCTCGGTCACCGTTCAGGGTGGAAACAACCCCAATCGACCATTGCGGGCGATCTGTGTACCGGTCTACTGGCGGACCAGTATGTACCGCTCAGTACGGATGATATTATTCGAAATTGAAGACCTTGGTCTCAACCAAGGTTTTAAATCTCGTACCATACCGGTGTATCGAGTTTTACTCGGTAAGGCACGGTACTAGCGTACCGAGCGATATGCCTAAAATAGGCATAAAACCCTCCGAAAATACTTAAAAATAGAAAAAAAAGTTAAGATAGGGTTTTGATTCTTTTGAAGTTAGAAATAAACATATATTTAGTATAGTTTTAGCAAACCTAATGTAAATTAGGTAAGAATAATATCATATATCTTTTTCGGGCTTTGAGGAGAAGCCTTGTGCAAGGTTTGTAATTTCGGTCCGTTCCAGATCATCCTTTCATTAATATTGAATTATCTATAGAAACGAACGATGGGCCTTCACGAGTGGTGGATCGTGGTCCTTGATTCTATGTATCTATATATTAGTATGTAATGTTTGTCGGACCTAATCTTGAAATTGATCTCACGACATAGTGTATTGATACAACATATGTCATTAGTGCATCAATGTGGTGATTGTTGTAGGTTGATCATCGTGAATCACGTGTCTAAGGCGGCTCCTGAGGCATGTATTGGTGAATGTCAGAAATTCTACATTCGCTATAGGATTCAAATGAATTAAGTAATCACATGTGTAGATATATTTGATATTACCACCAAAACGAACGATGAGCCTCCATGAGTGGTGGATCGTGGTCCTTGATCCTATGTATCTATATATCAATATGATATGTTTGTCGGACCCAATCATGAAATTAATCCCACGACATAGTGTATTGATACAACATATGTCATTGGTGCATCAATGTGGTGATAGTCATAGGTTGATCATCGTGAATCACATGTGTCTAAGGCGCCTCCTGAGGCATGTATTGGTGAATGTCAGAAATTCTACTTTTGCTATTGATCTGCTGCTTTATATCATATTATTGCTTAGAGAAGTATGACTAACTATCACCGTACTGATGTTGGTCATAAGATTCTCCATAATATGAAGCTTATGAATACGATAAGTTTCATTCTATGTCTACGTCGTGTAGGCTCTATCGCATCTGCTAAAAATCATCCACTGGCTTCCCCTTCCCTTTCTATGCAGAAACTCAACTAGTACCTCGTCAAGTTCTATAATCTGGATCTTGGGTGGCATGTGTAAAATATTGGTCCTCGATCCATGCACCACTCTCAACTTATGTAGACGAGACCATCGACTTCTCGTCATCGTTGCCATCATCGGTCGAGGCACTACTGTCCACGTTGCTGCCATGTCTCTGGACCGAGTGAGTTGCTGAATGTGATTGCGAATGTGTCTCATCGCCTGACTCAATTCTTTTCAACGGTGTAACTGATGTTACTACTTTCCCCTTTGCCTTTGCCTTCGTACGCTAGGCGGTCGAGTGTGACGGTTGGGTGTCTCTAGTTCCTAAAGTAGTTTGACTTGATCTTGTCTGGCTCCTTCTGCCACGTTCTAACCGAGGGGGATTTTCCTCCTGTTGAGGATATGCTTCCTTTTCTTCTATTACCTCGGTGATAAAACGCAAAGGACGTTGAGGATCTCCCGCCTCATCAAGTAGAGAATCCTCTTTGTTCTCCACTACTTCGACCCACTCTAACATCGGCTCTGAATCTTCGTTGTAGAAATGAGGTCGATGGGATCAATCTCTGGTTCCTCTGGCCCCTTGTCCAGCTCGGCACACCGCAACCTTAGTCACATATTATAGTGGATATGTACCAGTCATAATAAATAAATTGCCAATGATGACGATTTACATCCATCTTTCGGGCATGAGCCCAAGCGCCATCATATGGTTGTTCTTGTGGTATCATGTTTCTACCAAATTTAAATCAAATAAGCTATAAACATGTAAAACACCTTAATATGTATTAAAGACATTGAATTGACCCAATATTGATCAAATTTCGATTAAATCATCACTAAAACCACTGATCACAGCATTAAAAACTTTATTAAAACCTAATTAAACCTATTTACTATCATAAACATGTTAAACACATAAAAGAAACATTAAATATGTAATTTTGATCTAATATAGGTCAAATTACGATGAATTCATCATTAGATATACTAATCACACAATTAACATAGTTAATTACCTACTAATTATTTTTTTTCAACACTATGAACATGTCAAACACTGTAATAGATATTAAAGATATTGAATTGACCTAATATCGATCAAATTTTGATTAAATCATCATTAAAATCACTAATCGTAGCATTAAATAACTTTATTGAAACCTAATTAAACCTATTTTACCATCATAAATATGTTAAACACATAAAAAAAATATTAAATATATAATTTTGATCCAATATAGGTCAAATTATGATGAAATCATCATTAGATACACTAATCATACAATTAACATAGTTAATTGCCCATTAATTACTTCTCTTTCAACATTATAAACATGTCAAACACTCTAATAGGTATTAAAGACATTGAATTAATCCAATATCGATTAAATTTTGATTAGATCATCATTAAAATCACTAATCGTAGCATTAAAAAATTTATTAAAACTTAATTAAACTTATTATACCATCACAAACATATGATCAAATACTTAATATGCATGAAATATAGATATTTGACCTATTAAGTATATAATTTCAAATAAATCAATATTAAACATATTAATCATAATATTAAGTCGTTAAAGACATTAATTACTCCCTAATTAATACTATTCTACTATCAAAAGCATATCAAACAACATATTAGACATTAATTTGTACATCATATAGAATAGGTTTAATCATCTCATAAATCAATAAATATCTAGAAAAAGAATATATACCTCTTGATTAAAAAGTTCTTCCTCTTAATACTCTCAAATTAGTCTCCTAAATTTGATTCAATCTATAAATCGTTGCTTTGTTGACTTTAGGAGAGTGAAAATATGAGAATAAGAGAGAGATTATGAGTAAAATAAGTTTGAGAAAGTTTATGAGAGTGTGAGAGTGAAATAAATTGAAAGGGGGGGGAAGGAAAGGGTTTAAAAACCCTGTAGGATGCCTCCAACAGTCAAATTGATGGTTGGAAAACCGTTATCAATCGATAACGGTCGGTTTCAACTTACCACCCTGTACAAGTAGTTAACAACCAAAATTGATTGGTACTACCCAGTACAAGTTGGTCATAGTAAAAAACGATCAGTACCGCCTGGTACAAGTCAGTAACAGTTGAAATTTTGACTATTATTGCCCAAACCTCGGTACAGCCTCGTATCGCCCGATAAGTGGCCAAAAACCTGATACCGCCTAGTAGAGGGCAGTCCATGTGTCGTTTTGCTAGCGGACGGGTATGTACTGCACGTACCGGGTGGTACGATACGAAATTAAAAACCTTGATCTCAACTCATCCTCTAATAAGAAATATGATTCTTTGAGATGACTCCTTTGGGTAAAACTAGCTGAATAATTGAATCAGTGATTGAAAAAGGCGTTCGGGCGAGGCGAGGCGAGGCCCGAGCGCCTCGCTATTGTCCCAGGCGGCGCGCTTCAAACAGGCGCTGCCTGGGCGCTTGCCCGAGCCCAAGCGCTGGGCGCTTCGGGCGAGCGCCTGGGTAAACCAAGTGACCGAACCAGGATTTTAGGTCTGGTTCGATCCTGGTTCGGTTGTTAGTTGGTTCAATTGAACCAACTAAACCGATATAACCCTTACCCAACCCTAACCCGTTGCCGCTGCCGCTCCCGATCTCGCTGCTCGTCGCTCCTGCTCCCGCTGCCGCTGTTCGCCGCTGTCGTTGCTCGCGCCTCCCGCGAGCCCTCCCACTGCTCGCGCCTCCCGCGAGCCTTCCCGCTGCTCGCGACTCCCGCGAGCCCTCTCGCTCCCTTTCCCTTTCCCGCTGCCGTCGCTCGCCGCTGCTTCCTCGTTTCTCCGTCAGGCTCAGTATACAATATGCTCTTAATATTAAGTTTATTTGAATTTTGAAATGATTAATTTTCAATACTGTTAATAGATTAATAATATATTATTTTGATTTTAATATTATTAATTTTTATTTATTTGAAATTATTGCTAGGTTTCAACATAAATGACTTTGATGTAAAATTTTATTATTTTGAATTTTGAAACTTTTTGTTAATGTGACATTGTGATTTTGTATCTTAGATTTTCTTAATTTAATAGCATATTTTTATTTAAAATTTTAAATAATTATATTTATTAATTATATTATATATTTTTATATTTTAGCACCTCGTTTCGCTCGGGCGAGCACCTAGCGCGTCGGGTGTTTTTGGACCTTGGCGCCTTTTGGCGCTTAGCGCTTTTTAAATCACTAAATTGAATCATACCCAGAACTTGAACTAGTTATGTGCTCAAGAATTTTAATTGAATCATACCCAGAACTTGAACTAGTTAGGAGGAATGCACTTAAAAGTGGATGACTTAAGTCATGGTTGCTTCAAATCATAACCCATGCAAAATGCAAGCAAGCATACCAAAATCAACAACCAGACAACATAGGCTGCCAGTTGATACATTGCCTTGTCGTTATATTTCATATGCTTTTTTGTTTCAATCTTTTGTGATAATCTCTGGAGATTTGACCAGAGTTTTTTGGATTTAGTTGATAGCTTAAGTTTCTATTTTGAAATGTTTCTCTGCACTTTGTTTTGCAGTTTCTGGTTGATATTTTACCAAAAGAATCTTTTGTCTGGAAATTAGATTTGCTGAAATCAGCTGCTCTTTTTGTGAATTCTCGTCTTCATGTTGTGAAAGCTCAGATATTGATTCTAGCCAGGTAATTTCTAGCCACATTGATCTTAATATTATGCTGTTATCTAAGAGGGAGGAATGTGAAAAACAGGGACAAAGTGTGACGTTATAATTAGCTTCAATTAATAACTGGACATATTGAATGAATAATAAGTATTAACACAATGGGGAAAATGTCATATAGATAAGTGTACAGTAGTCACAGGCCTTTAGAACAGTATTCAAGGTCGCCATTAGCAAAGAAAACTTATGGAATGTAAGTTTAGATAACATGAAGCAATTATTTTTGAAACTTGAAATTGAGGCAGACATTTTGACAATTATTTTACATTGGATCATCTTTGAGGGTCATAAATTTTCCTGGAAATGCTCAAAATTCATAGCATTTGATGCATTGGAAACTAGACCTGTGAGGCTTTCCAATGAAGAATAAATCACTTCGATTGAATATGTAGATTCATGCCAGCATTGAAAAAAGAAATCCAAGTTCCAAACCATCAAATTCTGAGCTATATTTTTATACCTTTTATCATAGTAACTTGAGTGAGCTATTTATGTTCCATAACATGTGTCATACTAAATTGAGTAAATTAATTAGTTTGTTAGTGGTTGAGGTCTATAAGAAGTGGGAAGGAGTTTCAAGATCATCTTGTATTAGGAATATTGATTAATTGCTGATGAGATTTAGCTCTTGGTGATATCTTCCGTGCTCTCTCTGGACTTTCTGTTCCACATGAAGCAAGCAACTATAAAAACTAAATTTGTAGCCATATGCCAAATCATGAGCAATCAATAAAATAAATTTGTAGTATTCTGTCTTTGATTGTCTAGTTTACTATAAAAACTATGCATGTTAAGAGAAATTTGTTTTTAAAATTTTTTCATTGAGTTTTCATGCCATCTGTTCATTCTGAAGGTTCTTTTCCTGTGAAATCTGATGTTTCTACTAATTGACAATGTTTGATCTTACTATCTTTGTTATAGTGGGAGGGATCAATTATTGCCAAGCCATGAAGAAGCTGAGAGGATTTGCAGTAATTTGCCAAATTGTCGAATCCGTCATTTCAAGGAAAGTGGTCACACCATGTTCCTGGTATATGTGATGTCTACATTTCTCCCTTGTTTTTAAATACATGTCATAAACTGGTCACGTTGTTTGGAAAGAGGACTTTCTGTTAGATGATCACCTTTTACTTCATTTTGTTGACTGAATTGCTCTAATTCTTGCTAGATGATTTGGCTGTTTTGCTATGTAAGTTTGCCATGCAGTATGCATATTTTTAGGTTCAGTAGACAAAGAAAATGTTCCATGCAAATTCTCAACTGAGTATATTACATCAACTAACCAAATCTTAAAGTGCTCTTTATTTCTGGCATGCCAAGAAAACAGTTGGCAGAATTGACTGCAAATACATATTGCACTAAGATTTTACCAGTATTTGTGATGCCAAACCAGTGTATAACATGTTTAGTCTCTGGTGACATTTTCAATTGATGTTCATATAGGTTCTATAGAATGCTTGCTCTGACTACTGCAAATGAACTTGTTCATTCTTATAGATAAATTGATAAATTCTCATTATATAGAGTCCTAACAAATTTGTTGATTATGTATAGAATCCTGCTGAAACCTTATATATAGTCCTGAAATCAATTCAAGGTGGTGTCATTGATTTGTAACAGTGTACAAAACATGACATTCTTTCAGCTTGTAACTTAATAATTAAAGGGTACACCTTATATTGAAACAGGAAAGTGGCATTGATTTGGTAACTATAATAAAGGGCGCTGGCTACTATCGTCGTTCATCACAGATTGACTATGTGTCAGATTATTTATTGCCAACTCCACTTGAGTTCCAACAGGCAACAGAAATTTATAGGTATAATATATATATCTTGATGTTGGCATAGAGTACATGCTCTGTTGTAATCAAATCTTTTGAGTAATTCTGCTGAAACTTACATATATTTTTTGTTTCCCAGATGGTTTGATCTTGCCACCAGCCCTGTGATGCTGTCAACTTTACAAAATGGTAAAATAGTAAAGGGCCTTATGGGTATTCCATCAAAAGGACCGACTTTGCTTGTGGGATATCATATGTTGTTGGGTCTAGAGCTTGGTATCATGTTCTCAAGGTTCTTTACTGAGAAAAGGATCCATCTTCGAGGCCTTGCTCATCCATTTATGTTTAATAGGGCTTCTGAACAGCTAATGCCTGATTCATCATCATTCGATGGACATAGACTCATGGGTGCTGTTCCTGTCTCAGCAACCAATTTCTATAAGCTTCTGTCTATGAAGTCCTTTGTCTTATTATACCCAGGAGGTGCACGTGAAGCACTTCACAGAAAGGTATCATTATATTTTGTTTAATTACAAAGCTCATTCTTCAATAAATGTGTATTAAACTAGATAGTTCCCTGCAGTAAATATACAAAAGTAAAAAATGGACTCATATCTCTTTTCTTTTCATGAGGCAATATATATGTTTGTGCATGTGTCTGTTTAGGTCAATATGATCTCTGAAAAAGGATTTGAAATACAAAGGCAGCATGAATTTAGATAAATGCTGGAAAAATATGGTGAAAGATCCATTATGATGTCTCTATATGCTAAAAAGTAATGGAAAATTTCTTTCAGAACCAGTGCAAATAGATCATTAAGTCCTTAAAAGAGGAAAGGAATAGGTTTAATATAGGGGAATCTATCAATTTATGTGGTGAGTGATGATAAAGAATTGACTTGGTAGTAAGCAGCTACGATAATATATGAAACTGAATTTTGCTAATGGCTAAACCATTGAGGTGCACGAATGGAAAAAGGCTTCAGGTTGTGTCTGATAAAAACTGGAAGTATTTTAGTCTTTAGATAATATGTTTGAAGGGAAGACCAAGAGTAATGAAAAATTAATTTGTAGGGATCATCAGAAGGCTAAAACAACAGTAATGATTTACTTTGGATAGAAGAATTTCGCAAAAATGGGATGCACTATGATGATGTGAACTTGATAGGAAATATGATGGATGTTGGCTTAAAGAAATCTCCTAAATAAAAAGAAGTGTAAAAGGGAGGGAATTCAAGATTCAGGTTCCTACAAAATTGCTTAATCATGACTGCATGATTTCCTGATCACAATGTTGACTAGATTAGGTTGCTTATCACATAAAACAGATCACAAGCATTAAAAAGTCAAAGCAGAAATTCTAAAAATGACAAATAGTTCTAAATTCAATATACATAAAGTTGCTGAAGATAATTCAATGAAAATATTATCAAATAATCCTTGTCCTAAAGGAGGCCTGAATATGCTAATTAGAAACACATTAGAGAACTAAACAGCATTGGTCTTCATTTTGCCCGGACCGCTGTGTACTGGGCAGTATTTAACCGTCCAGGCTTGAACCAGCACATAGACCATTTCTTGTTGGGTGGTTCAAACAAGTTCAAGCATTACCGCCCGGTAACCATTTTGAACTGATCATACCGTCCAGTTGTTGCTTGTTATCAGGCTTGTGCTGGGCAGGATATCCATCACTTGACCGAGCAACCCAAACGGCCCATTGGAGTCTATTTTTGAGCCATTAAAGAGGGCTATTTAATCGTCTTTCAGCTCTTTTCTCATTCTCTCTCACAACCCTCTCTCACAGCCACCAATTTCTCTTAAATGCACTCAATTCTCTATTGGATCCATCTCTCTCAGACCTTGCACAAACTAACTCAAATCTTCAAGGGGAGGTTTAATTTCTCAAGGAAAACATTTAATTTAAGCATTGAATCCAGTTTTCTCCTAAATTAGGTAAATAAGAACCTAATTGCTTAGCCAAATCTCATTTGGTTAGGTTTCATGAAATGTTTTCCATTTATTTGTGAAATCTTTTCCATTTATAAACTCTTCCTAGTTAATCGTGGGTTGATCAACCAAGATCAAGCCTTAAATCCTTATGGATATAAACTGAATCTATAGATATAAACTGAATCTACAAGGATCATGGCTTGATCCTTGTAGATCTAGGATATGTTGGTCATAGGTGCCCTGCAAGCCAATCACGTGAGTGATGGCACGTGTGACATGAGACACATTCTTTCTGTTTATTATATTTTGATATTTTATCACTTTATATTGCTTGTTTCATGTATGCACATATATATTGTAATGTTTATGGATTTGTGCAATGGGAATCGGATCGTGATGAAATCACGATAATGAAATCACGGTAATGAGAATGATTCACCTTTAAACATAGACCCTAAATAATCCTAGTGTGTGTTACTCGAGAGGGACATCAAGATAACCGGACAGACTGGTGTGTGTTAGAACCCTTGCAGATTCTAAACTTGGGGTTGATCTCTTTAGGGGATCGGCCTCCTTGGAACTCTATAGGGGTTCCTCCCTCCAAGTTGCTGTTCAAAGGCTGCAGAAAAGATTCATCTATTGCTTTTCAAAAGAGGAGGAATACATGGCTATTTATAGGGTTTCTAAACCCTAATTCCTAATAGGACTCCTACTTAAGACTCCTACTTCTAACCAACTCCTAATAGGACTTCTACTCAAGACTCCTATTCCTTTACAACTCCTAATTCTTCTCTAAGAAACAACCTCCTAACCCTAGCCGGCCTCTTCACCTCTTTAATAGGGGTCGGCTTAGGTAGGTTTTACATGAATGTCCCTCTCAATTAGGACTCTCCTAGCTAGAGTCCTAATAGACCCGCCCTCTTCAAATCAGCCTTGTCCTCGAGGCTGACGATTCATGAATTTTGGGAATTTGATCTTCAAGTCGTCATAGTTCTCCCAAGTGGCATCTTCTGTTGGTAGGTTCACCCACTGTATTAGCACTTTAGTAGTGGGTCGTCGTCGTCGAGTCACGATCCGTCGATCAATAATGGTACTTGGCTGGGTCTGGAGTTCTCCTTGGATAGTCATATTTGGCGGGTGGCTTTGGGCTGTCTCCAAGCACCTATTTACAACTTCTGTCTGGCCGTCGATTTGTCGGTGATATGTTATACTCCTTTTCAATTTAGTACCCTGTATATAGAATAACTTTGTCCAAAATCTACTCGTGAAGATGCAAGTAGAATTTATCACAAGCACAATGTGTCCCTTATAGTGTAATTTTTTTGAGTCCCAATTGTAATGAGCCACGGAGCTTGGTGCTTCCTCCAAATTTTTTATAATCTTACTAGTCTCTGAATCTTCCTGCCATTCCATCTTAATATCCTCAAGGAAGTCGCTGGTCGGAAGTGAAACGGCCGAAACTTCAGCTTGCTCGGGTAGCTACGAAAGCACATCTGCAAGAATATTCTCTTTCCCCTTTTTGTAAGTTATTTCATAATCAAATCCAAGAAGTTTTGTTACCCATTTTTGCTGCTCAGGGGATGATATTTTTCGCTCCAAAAAGTACTCGAGGCTTTTATGGTCGGTTTTAATTTGAAATCGTCGACCAATCAAGTAGGGTCTCCACCTCGTTGCTGCGCGCACAATGGCGAGCATCTCCTTATCATATATTGATTTATTTTGATGGGAGGGAGATAATGTCTTGCTAGTGTATGCGAGTGGTCGACCATCTTGCATGAGAATGGCTCCAATTCCGACTCCAGATGCGTCGGCCTCAATGATGAAGGGTCTATTGAAATCTGGTAGCGGAAGCACCGGCGTCGTTGTCATGGCTGTTTTAAGTTTGTCGAAGGCAGCAGAGGCTTTGTCCGACCATTGGAAAGCATCTTTTTTCAGTAAAGAAGTGAGTGGTGTACTGATCTTCCCATAGTCCTTAACAAATTTTCGGTAGTACCCCGTTAGTCCAAGGAACCCCCGTAGTAATTTCACGTTTGTAGGTTTCGGCCAGCCTTGTATTGCCTCAATTTTTGTTGGGTCTACCGCCACTCCTTCTTATGATATTATATGCCCAAGGTACTCTACTTTTTGCTGGAGAAAGCTGCACTTTGGTTGCTTAGCAAAAAGAGTATTCTCCCGAAGGATCGTCAAAACAATCCGTAAATGCTGAAAGTGAGTCTCAAGAGAAGGGTTGTAAACGAGAATATTATCAAAAAATACCAGCACAAATTTACGAAGAAAGCTCCGAAATATATCGTTCATGAGACTTTGAAAGGTTGAAGGAGCATTAGTGAGTCCAAAAGGCATTACCAAGAATTCATAATGGCCATCATGTGTGCGAAATGCAGTTTTTGGAATGTCATCGTCATATACCCGAATTTGGTGGTAACCGGATCGGAGGTCCAACTTCGTGAAGACTCGAGCTCCTTTCAATTCATCAAGAAGTTCATCCACCACTGGTATTGGGTACTTGTCCTTGACGGTGATGCCATTTAAAGCTCGGTAGTTGATGCACATCCGCCAAGTTCCGTCCTTCTTGCGTACAAGTAGCACCGGTGAGGAATAGGGGCTGCAACTTGGCCGAATCACCCCTGTTTCAAGCATCTCCTTTACGATCTTTTCAATTTCATCTTTCTGGAGGTGAGGATATCGGTACAGTCGAGTGTTCGCTGGTGGCTTGCCCGGAAGGATTGGAATTCGATGGTCATGTTGCCGAGAAGGAGGTAGACCGCGCGGTTCAGTAAATATGTCGGCAAATTCAGTAAGCAATTGGGCAAGATTTTGATCTTCAATTTCTATTTTCTTCTCTTTTGGTTGTGGTTGGAGATGCATAAAAAATCCACCATTTACCTTGTGCAAAACTTTCTCCATTCGTTGGGTCGAAACAGTGGTAACGTTGCTTCCGCGCTTCCCGCGTAGGATGATCTGTTTGCCCTTACAGTAGAATTTCATAATTAATTTAGAAAAGTTCCAAGAGACATCACCTAGTGTAGTCAGCTATTCTATACCAAGCACTGCCTCATAGTCATCGATTGGTAGGAGGAAGAAATCGGTGATAATTTGTTGGTCTTGCAGTAATAGTTTCACCTGCGGGCATCTTTGGTCGCACTTTAGGATTCTGCCGTCGGCAACCTTTACATCGAACTTGCTGCAACCTTCAATATGCAGTGTCATCTGAGCAGCAACCTTACTATTCACGAAGTTATTAGTGCTACCCGTGTCAACGAGAATAGTGATCGGCTGTTGTTTGAGAAGGCCTTCAACTTTCATCGTTTGCGGATTTGAGTAGCCGGCTAGTGCGTGTACCGTAATGTCGGTCGGCTGTGGCTCTTCTTCCATATCTTCTTCTTAATGTTCAAGGCTCTCTTTTAGATGTTCAATGACCTCTTCTTCTACTGGTTCAATCATAAGAAGTCTACTTTTTTTACAGCGATGCTCGCGGCTCCACGGCTCGTCGCAATGCCAACATAACCCCATCACAGATCGCTCCCGAAGTTCTTCTCTTGTTAACCTTTTCGGTGCAGGGACTCGGTTGCTAGTAGGGGGGGCTGAGGGCTTTAGTATTGTAGGCCGTGGAGTGATCCTAGTCCTCCGGGCTTCATGGTTCAATCGCTTCTCTTGAAGTCGTGCGAAAGAGATAGCTACCGTAAGCGTGTATGGTTGTCGCGCCTTAACTTCTCCCTGGATCTCCGGCTTTAAGCCCTCAATAAAGGTCCCCAATAGTTGTTTTTCAGACCAATCACGAGTTTGATTAGATAACCTTTCAAACCTGGTTTGGTACTCCTGAATGGTGGAGGTTTGTCGGATCTTTGCTAGTTGTCCGTCAATGTTCTCGTAATAAGTTGGTCCGAAGCGGATCAGTAGTCCTTCTTTGAATTGTCGCCATGAAATGACTCCATAAGTGTGTTCAAACCAGTCAAACCATTGTATGGCATCCCCTTCAAAATGTATAGATGCAATTTTCACCATAGATGCATCCGCGGTTTTATGGTATCGAAAATATCGCTCCGCGCGCGAGATCCAACCAATTGGGTCTCCTTCTTCCCATCTAGGGAAGTCCACTCTCATGCATGGATAGTTGGAGTTGGTCATAGAGCTTCCCATCTCTTGGAAGTCATATCTTCGGGCTTGGTGCGATTGGGCAAAGCTCTCTCCTTGATGTGATTTCTTCGGGCTTAGTGGTCGGCCCAATCTGAGTTCGATAAAGAGCGTTCGAATCTTATCCTCCATTCGCGCCTCGAAGGCTTCGAATTTAGCATTGATTACCTCCTCAGATGCCATAGTATATGCCACCAAATCTGTGATGTTAAGATCTCTCTTTTGTTGTCGGGTTAAAGGCATGTATTGGTTGAGAGAGGTGATGGTCGAAAGGGTTGGTGGATTGGTGGATGTAGGCTACGGTTTAGGCTTGTTTTGTGGCTATTTTGGGTGCAGTTTGAGGGTGTGGTTTGGTGGAGTTTTAGGGCTGTGGATGAAAGTTTTGGATCTGTGGTAGATGGTAGCAAAGGTTTGATAGAAATCAGTGGAAGTTGCAGCAAGTATGTGCTGTCTTGTAAGAGTAGAATTGTCGTCGAAGAAACAACGATTTCTCGACGTAATTTTTACCAAAAACTTGAGAGAATTGAGGAGGGAATTGATAGCAAAATCACAGTTTATATGACAGCAAGGATATCTAATTTAATCAAGAAAATTTCGGTAATATAACAGCAAGGAAATTGGTGCAAATTGCGATTGCAGAATTCTCGTCGAAAAATTTCAGCAGGTTACGACGAAAATTTGCAGCAACACAAAATCGTTTTTAGAGATGAATTTCTTAATAAATCAATCTTAGATAGAAGCCAAGATGATCTATGAAGTGTATAAGAAATTTCATTAAAAAAAGATTGCAAATAGATTGGTTAAGGCAACAATATGCGGCTGAAATTTTCTGCAGCACAGATTTTTAAGTATAGCAGATTGGACGTAAAAGATCAATGGTTTATATTGAGAATTTTTTGATGAAACCAAAGGGAAATCCACTATTAGGAAGTATCAAAGCTATCATAAAAATTTCATAGAGATTTGGATAGAAACAACGTAGTATCTAGATCAAACAAACAGTGCTATGCGGCTGAAATTTTATAATGCAGATTTTCAAGTATAGTAGATTAGACATAAAATATCAATGATTTATATTTAGAATATTTTGACAAAACCAAAGGAAATCTGTTGTTAGGAAATGTCAAAGATGTCATAAAAATTTCGTAGAGATTTGGATAGAAAAAACACAGTAGCAAGATCAAACAGACGGTGCTATACGGTTGGAATTCTGCAATGTATCTTTCGTCGTAGAAATGAAAACTTTATGACGAAAAGTTTATGTAGCAATATAGGAATAATTTTTTTGGGATTTTCAAATAAGGATGATCCGTGGTGGTGGAGATGACGGCGGAATTTGCCGACGATCTTTTAAGCAAATGTGGGAATTGCTTTGGGTGGTTGTGGAGGGTTCATGGATGGCTGTGGAAGGGCAGCAAGACGCCAAGAACGCTGCTTTGATACCCGGTGTTAGAACCCTTGCAGATTCTAAACTTGGGGTTGATCTCTTTAGGGGATCGGCCTCTTTGGAACTTTATAGGGGTTCCTCCCTCCAAGTTGCTGCTCAAAGGCTGCAGAAAAGATTCATCTATTGCTTTTCAAAAGAGGAGGAATACATGGCTATTTATAGGGTTTCTAAACCCTAACTCCTAATAGGACTCCTACTTCTAACCGACTCCTAATAGGACTTCTACTCAAGACTCCTATTCCTTTACAACTCCTAATTCTTCTCTAAGAAACAACCTTCTAACCCTAGCCGGCCTCTTCACCTCTTTAATAGGGGTCGGCTTAGGTAGGTTTTACATGAATGTCCCTCTCAATTAGGACTCTCCTAGCTAGAGTCCTAACAGTGTACTGTATACCCGTCCATATGATAGAGGAAACTGGTCTTATAGCTACTCGTGTGGGTACGTTAGGACTACTGTGCAGGTGCTCATTAAAGAATGAGTTCACTGATTGATCCGCTCACGGAATTCTGGATGGTTAATGATACCTCATTGTCAGACAGCGATTCCATTATTCTAGTGATGTACCTGGTTCTTAAACTTGAGACACCAAGGATGTCCTGTATGAGTACTCCACTCTTTGATACCGAACTTATAGGTCTAGAAGTTCTAGATCTAGCACAACTGGTTATCGGGAGTGATAGCCAACCTTACGAGGACTATTGAGTATCAATAGAGGATCATCCACTCTCGGTGTTATGAGAGGAATATCCCATGTGTTCTTGCTCAGACAAATCCCTAGCCAGGGTCAATCGGATTGAGAGAAATTGCTCTCCGGGAGAATCCGATTAGAGCGAGACTCGAGTAGAAATCGTATGGGTCTGACAGTACCATGCCCGGTATACGATCGGGATATTAGATAGATGAGGGGCTATAAGTATATGGTAACTGAGGACAGATAGGTCCAAAGGATTGGATTTCCCTGTATCGTTTGGGGACTGTGGTGTAATGGCCTAGTACGTCTGCAGTCGATGAGTCGAGTGAATTATTATAGATATAATAATTTACTGTGCTAGAAGGAGTTTTGATAGGTATGACTCACAGCCAACTCGATATAGAGCCTAGAGAGTCACACACATATGGTAGGCGTTGCGACGAGTAGAGGTTCGGATATGAGATATTCGCCATAGCCCCTATGTTATTGGATATCCAATAAGTCCCTGAATTATTGGATCCTATGGATGAGATCCAATAAGAGTCAATGAGAAATTATTAGATAGAGATCTACTAATCTAAGAAGCTTAGGTAGTTGGATAGAGATCCAATATCCAATAGGGCAGGATCCAATAGGGTTAAATTGATATAAGACCTCTATAAATAGGAGGGAACCAAACAACCATAAGCTATAGGTTTTAGTTGCCACCTCCTAGTCTCCTCTCCCTTTCTTCTCCTTAGATAGCAAGTATGGAGATTTAGGCAGCGATTTATCGTAACCCTGCTGTGTGGATCACCGCTAGAGAGGAGGATACTTGACCTCCTTCATCCTCTCCTACAGATTCGTTGGGATTCAGGGATATATGATCTCCTTAGGTAAAACACAATCTTTCATATACATAGTTTTCGGTTTTGAAGATTTTACGTACCAATCTTCGTATGATGATGAACACATTTTTGGGAAATCTGAGAATTTTGTTTTATATTCTTTCATTGTGCATGTGATGTCGCCCCTAGATTTTCCTACAGAATCTAGCCTAGATTATTAAGGACCTAGGATATAAACTGAATCACTGAATCTACAAGTGATGTATTGACCAATACGGTCAAAACTCATGAATTCATAATCTACAAGTGATGTATCGACTAATACGGTCGAAACTCATGAATTTATGTTGTATCAACTGACACAGATTGGTCTCGGTCAGAATTTGATCGATATTGACCTAGATCGGGTCAAGTTTGAACCTAATGGTCAAATTGACAATTGGGGCCTCTTTTGGGGCTTTAAATACCCTCCTTCCCCCTATTTCACTAACTCTCAGTCACTCTCTCATTCTCACTCTTTCTCATACTCGTGATTGAAGCTCCTAATCAACAATTAGTGGTAATCAGGCTATTGATTTGGATAAAAGAGAGACTGGAACTTGGGATCTAATGAAACTTCTTTCCAATTTGAAGGCATTTATCTTCATTGTATGTCTTATTTATCATTTCATATAATTAGAGGTGTATTAATGCATATTTACAAACATTAAACATGATTAAGGTCATTCTCTTGTGTTAGTCCCAGTTAAGTCTATTGTCTTACATTAGTCCCAAATTGGGGTATTTGGGATTAATCACATCTTATGCATTTATCTATGCCTTATATACACTCTATTCTTGATTAAATACAATAAAATTGCCATTAAATTAGGATAAAAAACCTAAAAAATGTATTATCGGCCATTTTTCAGCCTTTTTTTAAAAACTGATACGTACCAGCGTCTTGACATGTATCAGTCCACCCGTGGGCCGATACCATCGGTTGGCATGGTGTGGTGGTCCTAGCCGGGCAGTACATGCCCTGTACTGACGTACTACCTGGTTTACCCTGATCCGCATATCGGTAAGTCAGACCCATAAATAGTCTATACCACACCATATAGGGCTTTATTGTAAACCTTATTTTGAATAGAAAATGCCAGAAACAGCCCTAAAACAGGTTCTTTTGGTTCCTACCAGCCCAGACTAGCTGAAATCCATACAATGGTATGTATGTATGGTTATACCATGTGTTGGTATTCCAGCACAAACCAAACCTGTATTGGTTCACTTATGTACCGGTGAGGGTCAGTATTTTAGATTTTTAAACTTTGAACTAAACCATCTCTTTTCATTAAAATCCTTATGATGTTGACTGACATGAAAAAGATCAGTCTATGCGTTAGTACTGTCTATATAAATTTAGGATTTGTTTTCTGCTATGAGGATTGAGGATTTGATTAATGTAAAAAATGTGTAGAAATCTAAAATGAGGTAGCAAAGTAGCCTTTCAACAGTCTAAGAGTACCACTTGCAGGTAACATATAATCTAGCTGAAGACTAGAACAACAAGAACAAAAGAACAAAAATAATTCTTTATGTTTTTGTGATTAATTGCAAAATATGGATGACTAATTAAAATTATACTATTCTAAAACCATGCAAAGTCGTCATTTTGGTCTCTGCACACTAACCCTAGAATGACGTACTATTTATTTCCCTTATTTCCTTTGCTTTTCATGCTGTCTTTTGTGTCAAATGCTGATGAATCACCCAAACATTCCATATGCATTTTTCTTCATTATTTGTCATTCAAGCTCATTTAGGTACATGCTGATGAATCAGGCATGTACCAAACTAAGCTCGTTCTAAATATCCTGCCATGTCCATAGTCGAATTATGACCATCTATCTATTGAGTGGAAGGTTTTGAATTGCTTCCCTTAATCCATAAAACATTAATGAACTGTCTCTTATGTATATTTTGTTACAGCAAAAAACTTATTCTTACTTCTTAGGCACAAGAAACATCTTTTTTTAACCAAATAACATATCAGAAATAACTTCTGTAACACTTTTTTAGTGATTATTGTGAGTTATGTTGCATGAGGCATCAACCACCAAGGACAATTGGGATTTTACATAATCTCCATTTTCAAGCTTGTTGATGCTTTAGTTTCATGCAATATTTAGTTATTATATGGTTGGCTATAATTATTTATTTATCTTATATAAAACAGCCACTCTAGCTCACGTGATTTCCTATGCTCCACCTCTACCCTGTGTGACACCGAGATCACCTATCATCTTTGGAATTGATCTTGTAGGTCCATGTAATTGCACTGAGAACATGATTTTATGTTTATGAAGTTTGGTGTGGTATTACATAAACGATTTCCTGTCTTCACAAAACAAATTCAGTTACCCTGCTATGTTAGTAATTGGATACATTCTGTTAAATCTTCAAATGAACTTTGAAGTGCTAGCATTCATCACATCCATAAATATAATTGACACAAAGTTTCATATGTTTATTTTCTTTTTGAGCAATTTTGTTGTATTTTTATTGTTTTATTAATGATCCTTATGTACAAAGAAAATTTCTATACAAATAATGGAAGTTATAAAACATTTCCTATCATAATATTTGAATAATTATTATATTTGTGTAAAAGCATTATTTACCAAGCATAACTGGAAGGGTTCCATTGATGCTCCAGATGATTTAGAATTTTAAACTCAGTTTCTTATAGTTAGCATTCTTTTCCCTCTATAATTCATCAACTTTCCTATTCTCTAGGGTGAAGAATACAAGTTGTTTTGGCCTGAAAAATCAGAGTTCATCAGGATGACATCGAAGTTTGGAGCCACAATAATTCCATTTGGTGTTGTTGGAGAAGATGACATGTGTGATGTCAGTACACACTATATTTATCAGGATATTGCTTTCATGTTTAAATTGCTTGAATTATGTGTTACATAATTGGAACCTTTTCTTGTTTCATCCAAATGCCTTTATCTGCCTCATTTTGTCAGCAAGACTACATAGTTTTTAGATCTGCAGCATCAATACTGCTAACTAGACTGTAAATTGATGAAAAGCTAAAGTAAAACCTAAGAGGCATATCAAGTAAAGAATACCTTTTAAGAAGTATCTCAGTTTATTTTGTGTCACACAAGCATGAAAGCTTGTTTAGTTTTACAAAAGTTTGTAAATATGTTCAAAAATGAAACAATCATGAAGATAATAAATATATTTCTGTGGAAGACAATTCCAGTAGATACATAGATTTATTTCTCCGTGCACAAGTTCCAAGATTGTTTAGTTTTACAAATTTTGTAAAAATATTCAAAATATAAAGGTTTTATGATTTTTTCTGTTAGAACTACTCATGGAGGTAAATTTGATCACTTCTCTTTTGAATAATTTTGTGAAAAGATTGGTTACATGCAAGGAATGTCATATTGTGTGTTGTACCCATATTGGTCATTTGTCGGAACGATACATACTAGTCGATAATGGTGTACTATGATAGTACATCGGTATGTACTAGTTTTTGAAGATGAAGGAGAAGAGGAAGATGTAATGGAGGAAGAGGAAGGAGGAAGAAAATGGAAGAGGAGGGAAGTGGGAGTGTTAGAACCCTTACAGATTCTAAACTTGGGGTTGATCTCTTTAGGGGATCGGCTTCCTTAGAACTCTATAGGGGTTCTTCCCTCCAAGTTGCTGTTCAAAGGCTGCAGAAAAAATTCATCTATTGCTTATCAGAAGAGGAGAAATACATGGCTATTTATAGAGTTTCTAAACCCTAACTCTTAATATGACTCATATTCAAGACTCCTACTTTTAACCAACTCCTAATAGGACTTCTACTCAAGACTCTTATTCCTTTACAACTCTTAATTCTTCTCTAAGAAACAACCTCCTAACCCTATCCAGCCTCTTCACCTCTTTAATAGGGGTCGGCTTAGGTAGGTTTTACATGAATGTTCCTCTCAATTAGGACTTTCCTAGCTAGAGTCCTAACAGGGAGAAGGTGGCGGAGGACTAGGAGGAAGAGGAATTTGAAAGAAAAAGGAAGAGGAATTTGGCACTCGGACCGATATGTGCAGCTTGTTTCGTACTGGTCCGAGTGAAACGAAAGTCCTTGGTTACATGCACAGCTTTCAACTCCAAACATTTCATAATTATGGTGGTATAGGGAGAAAGAATAGGAATTTATTAGAGGACGATGTTAAATGAATAAAGCCTACCTAAGAATTTTTGGACTTAAAACACAACATGCCATATTATGAATAGGGCTGTAATCAGACCTCATCATTTAAGACTTACTATGTGCTTTGAAATAGAGAAAAAGCAACTATTTTATATTTCCAAGCTTTTAATTGTAGTTTCATTTTAAGCTTAATTAAGATATATTTATTGGTTGCTCTACAACTTCCAAAGCCTATAGAGAAAAAATGGATGACTTTGAACGTAGAGGAACTCATGCTTGTAGTTTTAGTGAGACGATATCCTTGGAAAGGAATAATTTTGATGATGATGTTGGGGATAGCATTAATCTGGGTAAATACCTACATGAAAAGCTGGTAAGCAAGATAACACTACTCAAGATGTCCAAGAAAGGGGGAAAAACAAGCAGAACTACCCAAGGAATGGAGTTATGCCTAGAAAGGAATAATTTTGGTGATGATGTAGGGAAAAACATCAAGTTCAATAAACGTCTTCATGACGTACGTAGTGAGCAAGATAACACCTCTACTCAAGATGTTCAAGAAAGAATGAATGAAAGAAGATGAACTACCCAAGGAACGGAGTTATGCTAGTGCTTACCCCAATGAACATATTGTCTGTAAAATATGTCAAGGGGGACAACAAAATCATATTCTGAAACATTTGTGGATATTTAGTATTTCTTTCTGAAATTGAAATTAAATATATAAAGAATGCTTAAGATGATTTTTGGATACTTCCTATACAGAAAGGACTTAATTAATGTGGCAGAATGATGAATTTTTGTACCTGTACATTCATTAGATAATTGACACTTGTAGAAACAAGTTGAATGATGTTATGATTAGAAACAATACTAGATTGGTGGTCGAAGTTCTCAACCGATTAGTGGCCATTCTCAACCATCAAGAGGGTATTGATCATCAAGAAGCTTTTGTTTTGTTGCTAGATATGAAAATATTAGAATCTTGCTTTTGCTTGTTTCGAAGGTTTCCAAAATTTTCAAAAAGATGTGAAAACTGTTTTCTCAAGTATCTCATTTCTAAAGAAGTGTATGTTGAATGATTTTCCTGTTTTGAAAATGATGATTTTCAGAATTACGTATTTACACTTTTTAAAGTTCTTATGGTTAAAAACAAACTCCAAGAGCTTGGTATAGGAGGTTAAGTGCTTTCATTGTGCAAGATGGTTTTTTCAAAGAGATGGTTGACACCAAGGTAGGCAATACCGAATGATACCGCCCGGTACAGGCGGTATGTACCGGTCCAACGGCATACCGGTACGCGGACGATACGGGGTAATATCGGGCAGTAACAATCGAAATTTCGATCGTTACCGCTCGGCACAACTCGGTAACAGTTGAAATCAACCGTTACCGCACTCTAACAGTGCTACAGTGCTCCAACGGTCAATTTGACCGTTGGAATCCTTTCTCATAGTATTTAAACCTTTCTTCTTCCCTATTTCACTCCTAAACTCTTTTTTCTCTCCTAAACTCTACAAAACAACGATTTGTGAATTCAATCGAGGTTAATTTGGGAAGATTAAGAGGAAGAACTTTTTAATCAAGAGATATGTATTCTCTTTCTTTAATTAGAGAGTAATTAAGATCTTTAATATTATGATTAGTGTGTTTCATGCATATTAAATATTGAAAAATATTTATGATGTTGCGATTAGTCATTTTAATGATGATTTAATCGAAATTTATTCGATTTTATGTCAATTCAATGTGTTTAATATCTATTAAGGTGTTTGTCATGTTTATAGTGTTGAAAGAGAAGTAATTAGTGAAAAATTAACTATGTTAATCATGTAATTAGTGTATCTAATAATGATTTTATCATAATTTAAATCATATTGGATTAAAATTACATATTTAATATTTCTTTTATGTGTTTGACATATATATGATGATAAAATATATTTAATTAGGTTTTATTAAAGTTATTTAATGCTATGATTAGTCATTTTAATGATGATTTAATCGAAATTTGTTAGATTTTATGTCAATTCAATGTGTTTAATACCTATTAAGGTGTTTGCCATGTTTATAGTGTTGAAAGAGAAGTAATTAGTAGAAAATTAACTATGTTAATTATGTAATTAGTGTATCTAATGATGATTTTATCATAATTTGAATAATATTGGATCAAAATTACATATTTAATGTTTCTTTTATGTGTTTGAAATATATATGATGGTAAAATAGGTTTAATTATGTTTTATTAAAGTTATTTAATGCTGCGATTAGTCATTTTTTATCGATATTTGGTCAATTTAATATGTTTATACTTTATAGTTTATTTGATTTAAATTTGATAGGATCATGGTACCAAAAGAAAAGCTACATGATGATGCATGAGTTCATACCTGAAAGATAGATGAGAATCGTCATCATTGGCAATGTATTTATTGTGACTACATTGGTAAGGGTGGAGGAATAACTCGGGTGAAAATGCATTTGGCTGACGGGTATCCTGATGTTGCAAAATGCAAGAAGGTTCCGACGGAGATCCGTAAATTATTTAAAAGCAAGCTACAACAAGCAAAGGAAGATACATTAAAAAAAAAGGCAAGAGTTGAGGAAGAATATTATAGGGCTACACAGGAACCAGTTTATGATCAGTATGAGGGTTGCAGCGATCAAGTCGACCCGTATCTCACAGCTAATATTCGTGCATCATTGGAGCATTAGTGTACGGTCGATGAAGCAATGAGGCATCGATGACCTGACTCACAATTGGAGTATGGCAATGGTAGTGGTAGTGGAATCCAGAGGTCGGCCAGCATGAGGCAACTAACTGCTCCTCAGTTAGGCCGAACTAGTAGCATGAGGTATATTGGACTCCATGGTTTTATGATAGGTCTTGATAGGAGGTCCGCACCAGATATTGTTGATATTGATCCGCAAGCCTATCCTCCACAAACAGCGAAACAAACACGGATTGACGATGCATACACAAAAGAAAAAAAATGGGATATTGAGAAGGCAATCTCAAAATGGTTCAACTTCCACAGGATTCCAGCCAACATAGCCCAAGGTCCATATTATCAGAGCATAGTCTCTTCTATTCAAAAGTCTGACACGGGGATCCAACCTCCAACATCGAAGGAGATTTACGGCGTGTACTTAGATGAGGAGGTGGCAGAACTAAAGGATCTGATCAAATCCTTTAAGAGGCAATGGGACGAATATGGGGTGACACTGATGTGTGACAGTTGGACAAGACCAACAAGAATGAATATCATCAACTTTCTTGTTTATTGCAACAGAAGAGTGGTGTTTCATAAGTCCTTAATGCTTCTAAAAAGATCCAAGATGCAAACGACATTAAGAGCTTGATGGACACTATAGTAGAGGAGATTAGACCATAGTATGTTATTCAAATAATAACCGACAATGGAGCAAATTTCAAAAAGACCGGTTTGCAATTGATGGAAAAAAGAAAAACTTTGTTTTGGACTCCATGTGCAGTTCATTGCATAGATCTAATGCTGAAGGATATTGGTGAGTTGGATACAGTCAAGAATTGTGTAGCTCGAGCACAATCAATTACAAAGTTTATATATAATCATCATTGGGTCCACGCTTTAATGCAAAAGTATGTAAACGGTGAGATACTCCGACTTGAAATTACTCGGTTTGTCACCAATTTTATTACATTAAAGTCATTACAATAAAAAAGGCATGGCTTGAAGGCAATGGTCACCTCACAAGAGTGGTCTGAATCCAGATATTCGAAATTGAGCGATGGAAAGAAGATAGAAAAGTCCATTCTTTTCTCTAGATTTTGGGAGACTACGACAGAAATCATAAAAGGTGTGAAACTATTTTATATTGTCCTCCGTAAGGTCGATATGGACAAGCGTCCACAGATAACATAATATCAGCCTGTATCTATATAGAGGATATTATCTTGGTGCTACTTATAAAAGCCTATGTCAAGAGTTCTCGAAGTGTATGCATGGTAATTTGAAATGACTATGATGGACGAGCTCAAGTTCTTTCATGGCTTCAAATAAAACAACCAAAAGAGGCAATCTTCATAAACCAAACCAAGTACACAGTCAACACTTATGAAGCTTAGGACAGAGAAAACCTTTGAGCACATCAATTGAACTAGATCCAGATGAAAAGGTCAATCAATTGAGACCGAGCTGTTAAGGTACAATTAGAAGATTACTTTACCAAGTAACAAGTATATTTGAGATAATTTTTAGTGAATTTTTGTTTTATATATCAGTCAATCCTAAGGAATCACACTTTGTAGCATTTAGAAGATTTTTAAATGTGGAGACATAAATGTTAGACCCTTGGTACTAAGCTGTTACTCAATCTAATAGCATATGTTGATGTTGACTTTGTGGATCGCATAGTGGATTGGAAGAGCAAAGTGAAACTTATCTATTAATTTCAGGGGCATGTACTTTTCTCTTGGCCTTCTGAAAAAAAGTTGATTGCACTTTTCAATGCAAAAACCATATACATAACAATCAGAAAGTTTTGTATATTTGTTGTACCAATCAGTATGGACCAGTGTTTACTGGTCCGATGACCAACCAGTATGTGGATTGTGTTTTTATTTTTTTGCTCCACCTTCTCTCTCTCTCTCCCCTCCCCTCCACACCCCCCCCCCCCCCCCACACCCTCCTCCTCCCTCAACCTTTGGCACTGCCTTGGACAGTGCCAACAGATACTGACCCATTCTGTTGCCCAGTACACTGTACCAGTTTAATTGTCAATCAATCTCAGGGATTTTGATTTTAATCCTTGAAAATATATGCATGT
The DNA here is from genome assembly GCF_036884655.1 of Musa acuminata AAA Group. Taxonomy (NCBI): domain Eukaryota; kingdom Viridiplantae; phylum Streptophyta; class Magnoliopsida; order Zingiberales; family Musaceae; genus Musa; species Musa acuminata. The sequence goes on along the minus strand of NC_088345.1, from coordinate 30,269,637 downwards.
TGTGCTGAATTAATGCAATTGAATTACACTTTCTAAGACATAGGGACTACTTTTTGAAAAATGTATTCATGATGTGTGACAACACTATTTCTATAAACCTTGCAAAGAATATGATCCAACGTTCAAGGATTAACCATATAGAAATTTATACACCATTTTATCAGATATCATGTACCAAATCATGGCTTAGATCTTGAACTCATTGACACTAGAAGTGAATCAGCAGACATCTTTTAAAGCCACTATGTGAATGCCAGTTTGTTGGCATTAGGAGAGAAAGATTTGCTAAAGATTGACTAATACTTTTGCAACATTTTTTGCTCTATTATACATCAATATTTGTGAACAAAAGGGTGCATGGTGATGGGGGAGGAAATTGGAAGGTATCACAAAAGTTGTCGATCTTGCTAATGGAAAATCATGCAAAACTATTTCAAATTCCCTAGAGTTATAGGGCAAGAGGTTTCTTAAAATATCAAAGATTACTTTAATCTTTTCACTTAAACATTGATTCATGGATGAAAAATGGAACACAAATCAGATACAATTGGTTCTCTGCATGGTCTATCAGAGCTACCTCTAGATCTGTTGGAGCGCCCACTAGAAGACTGGCACACATGCAAATTTGGCACACTATGGCACCAAAGCAAGCAGTACCACTGCTCAAGTTGAGCAGTATCATTGCCAAACTGTCTGGAGTTTGCCACTCTGATGGTAACACCGCAGAAAACCTGTGGCTGAATCTGACATGTTTCAGCAAAAGACTGATTTCATTTAATGCAACCACTTGATGACTTGACTTGGACCTGATAAAGTCATTGACTGTGGACTACCAATGAGACATCAATTCATATCTGGACAGAAACCTTCCTTTTCATCCAAGATTTAAACTTGTTTTCCCTTTTCTTCTTTTTCTCTTCCTAAGTTAGAAATCTTAAGCTCAAAATAAGCACTCTCATTATGTTCTTTGACGTTCGAATAAGGAACATGACTCTTTAATCTTATAAAAAATACGAAAATGCACTTTTTCCTAGACATTTGTTTTTGCATCATCAAACCAGTTCTTTTCCTATTCATCATGCACTTCATTTTTGCATTCAAATACATTTTGTGGTCTCTTTGAGATGTTATTGGTGTTACTTTTTGTTGTTCAAACTTAGCTTTTCATTGTGTCATTCAAATACATGTGTTTTCTTCTGCCCACATGTCAAAATAGAAAGATGCACTATTTCTCTATTTGTGGTTCATTGTGTCATCTGGCTATAAATGTAGATTCCAATTTTTGTACACACCAATTTGCTTGAAATAAAATTTCTAAGTCAATAAACCCTCCTTTAATCTCTTTAAGAAGTTCCTGGTTATCATGACTTTGGATTGAGAAAATTCACCTTTATTTTTTGCCTGAACTGTTCACTGTTTTTGCAAAAACCTCATTGGAGGAAAACAAAATGTTTCGTAAAATGTCTATATTAATTTCTCAAAACTTATAAGCCTATTTTTCCAAATTCGTTTTGCAGGTTTTTATAACTCCAAAATTTTTTTACTTGATGCACATGGATTTAATTTAAATACTAATCAAATACTGCTATTGTTTGTAGGTCAGACCAGTATGGTGTCCTTGCTGACTTATACCTGTGTCAGTAGGATGGAATGAGTCACACTAATCAGACCACTCAGTGTCAAAACTGGGCTGTTCCTTTCTTTCCTTTAATTATGATATTTTTAATTTGTGAACTATCATTTATCATATAAAGATATGTTGGCCCATACATATGTTGGCTCATAAATTTTGATGATCATAAATTGACGACATGCATACATGATATATGTCTCAGTTGTCCCCTACTAGCACCAAAATATGTGTTAGCTGGTGAGCTGCTTGTGGTGGGAAATCAATGTTATATTGTATAACCTATACGTGTTGAAATCTGAGAATGATATGATATTGTTTTTTTTTATGTCACATGGTGTTGTTAGAAATTGTCCCACATGTTATTCATGTGAACAATATCAATAATTTGATTATTGATAGGGAAGGGTGAAAGCAAATATATGGCCTAGTACAGCTCTTTACCTAATGTGGGTGGAAAGGGATGGCCTTGTGGTGGTAATAATGACCACATCAGTCTCTTGAACACTACTAATATATGTATGGGCAACGAGATCCCTTTTACTCAACAAATTGAGACCGGTCAGCATCATACTCTAGCTCATGAAATCCATATTGGCAGAAGGTAGTGACCATAAGGAAATCCTATCAAACTCAATAATTGTGAGGCTCTTTCATCCCATTGGAATTATTATCTTACCCTTGGAGTTTTTCTTCTCATAAAATTTGCAATACTTTGAGTCAAGATCTTCATCCTAGGTGGCACAAGTATGGCTTTTCTCCACTGTCTACATGCCACCTCCATGGGAGAAAATAGGATCCTTGGCCTCCAACATTACTACCAATGCATCCCTATTGCCATTTTGGACATCACGAAGACAAATATTAAAATGGAGGAGAGGTTTTGTCATACTCATCGAGTTGTTGCTCAATAGGTCAATTGGTTGTGATGAATGATTTCACTCTTTCCATGGCTGTGGAGGATTTATTTTCTGCACCATGATCCAAGAATGACTAACTTCCTAGGGCATGACCCATTGAGGATCAAATTCTTATTCCACTATCACATCCTAATATGAGGCTTTCATAACTAGCTAGCATCATCATCATCCTCACTTGGAGTTGCCCTTAATGAGGGCTAAGATTAGGCCTTGGTGACTCAAGAATAATCATCCTTACACTCTTCTCTAGTTTGTTTTTAAATAATCATAGATGGCAATGGTGGATCTCCAGCTTTGTTAGATCATTCTGATTATGAGCCTCATGTAGCTTGTCTAACATGAGAATTGACTCATCTTGTATAAATTGAAAATTAAATGAATCTGCCTTGGCCTTTTCCCTCTCTTTATCCGTAATCATATACCAGTTTCTCCAAGCATATATATGAAATATGATTTCAAATTTATGTATCAAAATGGACCAAATTCGCTTGTATCTGTAGGATGATGAGATGTGTGATGAGACCTACACAATAATTTTCTTCAACTGAGATGCATGTTTTCCATGTAGTAAATCATTTAGTTGCAAAATTATGTTCATAAATTGTTTTTTAATGATGTCTAAGCTAATATAAAGAAAAAAATTATATCAAGCATTATGTGTCACTCGTGTTGACGCTAAAAGTTCCACAAGGCTCTCAAGCCAAGCACCTTTAAAGGTAAGAGAGGTCAATAAGTTACCATGTGTTTGAGACAATAATTACTCATCATTTTTTTTCTCTCATTAATAGCAATGGTCTCATCATGGACATTTGGTTTTAGTATGTTGATAGCATTGCAAAGGACAAAGACATTCCTCATTTAAGGTGAGGTTGTACCAGCACTGAAGGTTGAATTTAGATAGGAATTTATAACATTATTGTTATTGAAAATTTACATTGTATAGAAGACAAAAATTAAACTGCAATTTACTTATCATCCCCTTCGGAGTGTAACAAAGTTCATAAATCACTTTTCTATCCATGTCAACATTCTGCAGGTTACGTAAAGAGGTTCCATTTTAACAATGATTTCTATCATATTCCCAAAATTTGGGAGATAAGAATTGCCTGTCCACCACCTTTTCCTTGATTGAGAAGGTATAAGAGGGGGTTGCCCAATCAGCCAAAGCAAACGTAACTATGAGTTCAGTTCAATTCCACTATATGTACTGTAGGTTGATGAAGTTCTCAAGTTTTTTATTCATTTATTTGTGATTTTTTTAATATGGAAAGGTTTTTTGAGTTTGTCATTGCACTAATCCCCACCAAAGTGCAATTTCAAACCAACAGATTGATGGAAAGAAGCTTATGTGGACATATGGGGCTTCCTTTAGAATAGGTGTGGGAAAATCGATGGATATAGGGCTTAGGGTGATGAGGAAGAAAATGGAAAGTCTTTTGTACTCCAAAATTGTCTAGCCCCATTATTTAAGGGTACAAAGGTCATTTATCAAGGAATCCGTTTGGGGTCCAAACCCGTTTCAATGATCTGGTAGGAGCAATAGATGTCGGACAATATCAGTGTGCCAACACATGATACACCGATACATACTGATGTTTAATAGAAGAAGAGAAAGAAGAAGAGGAAGGTGTGGTGGAGGAAGAGGAGGAAGAAGGAAGGCAGAGGAATGAAGAAGTAGAAATAGTTGAGGAAGAGGACGAAGGAGAGGAGGCGACGAAGAAAGAGGGAGGAAGAGGAAGGAGGAATTGGAAGAGGAGGAAGAGAAGGAGAAGAAAAGGAGGTAACATACCCATTGACAGTGCATGGCGAGCGATGGGTGATAGTGCAAGGCAAGACACGCTCACATTCGGGTGAATAGGGCTCACAAACCCTAAGTGTTTAAATAAGCTAGAGCTGACCCATTTTATTTGGTCGGAGCAGATCACCTGAAATGGGGCAGAGTGCGTATCAGTTCATACCAGTCCAGGTGAAACGGCACTCCTTGTCATTTAGCATCATTATGTGTTTATCTGATGTAGCTAGCTGCCTTTAAGTTCATGTTACAATCCATGGTTGGGGCCTTCCTTTTGGCATTGTATCAACTAGCAAATAGGCATGTTGCAAGGGTTCTTTTGTAACTTTGGGATGATGCTTGGGGTTACACATTAAAGACTCGAATTTTCTTTTATTTCGTTTGTAGGTCCATATTTAACTAAGCCAGTCTTCACCAACATTAAAGAGGTACCCCTAGTGCACTTGCCTTCTATTGATCTTTGTTTTCTCAGCAGTCCTTCCTATATGGCCACCAGTTCTTGCTATTGAATCCAGGGTCACTATTTCAGTACCGGACCCGTCCTAGAGATTTATCTGGTTGGTAAGTACCGATCTGTACTTGTGTACCAACACATGGAATGCTGGGACATGCCAACGAGGACTTGGGTGATCCATGTCTTGATCGCCAGTCGGACCAGCCCGTATTGCCCGTACCACTCGGGTGGAACAGCAAACATTGATTGAATCTCCTTTTTTCACAAAATAATCAAGCTGTAATATCTGGTTTCTGTGATAGAGATATCTTAACTATGCAATTAGCAGACTGTTTTGGAAGTGTTGCATTTTTCTTTAATCATTTGTATTGTAACATTTTTCAGTTATCTATTTCACCTTCATTAGAAGTTCTGATATTGTAAATCTGGTGGTACTAGACATCTGTTATGAGTTTTTTTTTTTCCATCTTTGGTTTACCATGAAAATGTTCTCTGGTGTGATTGATAATCAGCCATGAAATTTTCTTAATTTGTTCTTCTTGTACAGAATGTAGCATTAGCTCTCTTGTAGTGTGATCTATTAAGACAAACATACATACATACTAAGTGATTATGAACCTCTTGGAAGAAGAATCTAAAAAGATGTATCAAAGAATGGCAATTTGTTTTAAGTGAATGCTACATGTTTTTTCTGATTAGTCTAGCTTCAATTGCCGTCTATTTCAGTTCAACAGTTTTAATCCATGAACTAATCATGACTTAGTTGGTCAATTTGTTTGACGTCATTTGTCTATCAACTAATCATAACTTATATAATGGTTTTGTCTAACTATTAGATCCTCAATATTGCTTCTCCAGGTCCTGCTTGACTATGAAGATCTTGTCAAAATTCCATTTTACGATACTTTAAATAAGAGGATAAATCAAGATGGTGTGCGGTTGAGGTACAACACAGTTTTTCATCTGATTCTGCTTCAATTCGTTAGTCTTAGAGGGCTGATTGGACCAAAATTATCCACTAACCTGAGGGTTTTTATTGAGAAGTTACTACTGAAGATGATCAGATTCTGGAATACATATCCATTTTTGTGTTCTCTTTTCCATTCTCCAGTACTGGACTGTCATTTTGTTTGTGTTGGATGATATTTTTGTTGAGGTAGGATGACATATGAAAGTTAATTATCAGGCCCTTCACTCAATCAATTTGGATATATTATTTCATGTGCTATGTTTCGTTCATGCTGTTACAATTGTTACCATATAGACACTGATTTTCTGTAACCCACATGAGCTCTTATTCATTTGAATATATAATTTTATATGGCCATTAAAAGAAGGAAATTTTCTCCATGAAGCATCATCCATTCTTCTTACAAGCTTGAAGGTTGTTGACGGTGAAAAAAAATTACACCATCCATATACATATTTTCTGATGATGGCATGTCTAAGCTTCCATAGTGAGAATCAAGTCTTAATTAGTTGAGTAGGAAAGCAATTTGGCCAATTACTACAAATTTTAACTTTAAGCTATTTGTTTGATTGATACTTTTATAATAGTTCTGGCATTTTGAATACCCTACTGAGATGTTCTGCTATGCTGGCAAACTGATCTGAATAGGACTGATACTGTTGAAGAGGTAGGGAATCAAGATCTTTATCCCCCAGTATTATTACCAAAGATCCCTGGGCGGCTTTATTTCTTGTTTGGCAAGCCAATTGAAACAAGAGGTACACACATTCCCACAGAAGTATATTTTTGGTATAAGTGACACAAATTTTTCTGACTTCAAAATATCACATTCCTTTTTGTAGTATTATTGTGGTTGTTGATGTTTGATGCTAATGGCTCTTCATGTGATTCATTGGTTAAGGGAGGAGTGAGGAGCTAAGAGACAGGAAGCAGGCTCAGCAGCTATATATTCATGTGAAGTCTGAGGTTGAGAATTGTATGGCCTATTTGAAGGAAAAGAGAGAAAAAGACCCATATAGGAATCTGTTACCAAGGCTACTTTACCAAACAACTAATGGTTTCACAACTGAAGTTCCCACATTCGAAATTTGACAACCTGGATGTCTAAAGGTGATGTTCATATTCTTATTTGTACAATGGTGTCAAAATGACTTCCATTATTTGCTGCAATTTGTGGCATCATTAACTAATACTGGTGATGATTTTAAGGATAATGAAATAATTGTATGCAATGACCCTTGTGGAATATTTCATCTCCTCATTTCTATAAATTATATACAATAGGTAAGTTCGCCCCGCAAAGATTGTTATTTTATGGATCAATTGTATTATCCCAGAAGATGTTTTTGAAGTAATTTGAAAAAGTCCAAAATATATCATCTTTCAAGTGAAGGAAAAAAAGAAAAAGAGGAGAGTAAAATGAAACTAGAGGGATTATGAATAGTAAATTATTATTTTATTAAAGTTTTAAGGGGTTCTAAATAGTATGGGATCGTAAATAAATAAAAAGTCGGTTTTAGATAGTAGCCTCCCATCTTTTATGTCAAATGACATTAAAACTAAAGAATAATTCATAGTTTGATTTATTTTATTGAACCAATTCGATCTTATTTGGATCAAAATTTCTGTACTACTAACCTAGCTTTCCTCGTCTTCCACCTCCTCCTTCACTTCGTATACTTCTTCCTCCTCCTTTGCCTACTCCTTATCCTCCCCCTTTACTTTCGCCTCCTCCCCTCTATTGTATTTACTTTTTTTTTTTGCCTCCTCTGTTTCTCCTCTTCTATCTCATATCAGTCCTCCTTTTTCTCTTCCGCCTACTCTTCCTCTCCCTTCGTCTCCCCTTTCCCTTACGCCTGATCTCATTCCTCCTTCTCCACCTCTATTGTGTTGCTAATATATTTGTTGGCATCATTGTTATGTCGTCAAGTTGTTAGAGGAAGACATCATTGTTATATCACTAAAGCCTTGGTAGCATCAATGAAGCCTTGACTACATTAGTGAATCCTTCACTGTACTCATGATTTGCAGGGCTACATCGTCATCTCATTAACCACTTTATTCACAAAGCATTCATGGAAGGCTTTGCTGCTATATTGTCCAAGTGTTTATGGGCATGGTCAAACTATTGGAGGAAGATGTCACCATTGCATCATTGAAATCTTAGTGTCATCGAAGCATCGGTTGTATTAATGAATCCTTCACTATATTGCCAAATGATTTAATGAAGTTTCAGGTATTTTTTGGGTTCTTTTAACTAAATTGATGCATTATTTTTGTATTTATTAGAAGTTAAAGCATTAGCCTTAGTTTATTTTTTGGATAAGAATTGAATTGTTTTATAGAGAAGAACGCCTAAAAATTTTGAAGTCTATCAAGATATGAAATGTATAACTGGTAAAATCCATATAAGATATATAATATATCGAGAACACCTAAAGCTTTTTTTTTTTTTATAAGAATTGAGTGGTAAATTTTGTGTAAGATATACAATCCAATTGGATCATAATTGACGCTCATGCAAATATTAAACAATTGTATAACTTAATATTGTCAATTGTAAAGAAATATTGTATCTTGGATCTTTTTGTATAGCCTAAATCTGGTCATTTTTTTGTTATCTTTATTGGCTATATGGGTGATTTTTTATATATAATATATCTATAAAAGTTTTCGACAAATGTGCCACAACACTATGTAATATAATAAATTATTATTAATTTTTAATATAAAGTTACTATAACATAATCAATCTTACAATCTTTATTATAGTAATGTTTTAGTTGAGTTATAAAAGTGAATTTTAGTTGAGTTAGGATCCTATTTTATTTGCGGGACCATTAGACAGGATCCTACCACAATGTATCAAATTTCATTAATCATCTTAAAATTTTAAAAAAAATTTTAAAAAAAAAGGTCCTAGTAGTTCTGTGAAAGTTTAGATAGGTTTCATAGAAATTCACCGAGTTATACTCATTTTTCAACTAAGTTATAATAAATCATAGCATCATTTTAAAAAATCCCCAGTTTATCAACATATCCTTATAGTTTTGAGGAAGTTTGGATATGTTTCATGGAATTTCACCTAGTCAGACTCAATTTTAAACGTACACTCGATTACATTACCTATCCAAAAAAAGCTTTAATTTTGATAATTAATTATCCTAAATTCATAAAATAAAAAATTCTAATTATCTTACCACATGACCTGTAGTTTTACAGAAGTTTAGATATATTTCATAAAAATTCACCAGGTAACATTCGTTTTTTAAGTTACACTTGATCATACTATATATTCTAATTCTATCCTATTTCGATAAGTAATCATCCTAAAATTAATAAATTTTTTTTACTAATTATACATGATAGTTGAATAGAAGTTTAGATAGGTTTCATAAAAATTCACTAAGTCACACTAAGTTTTTGGACAAGGTTATATTCGATCACAAACCTTATCCAACAAAATCTCTAATTTCGATGATTAATCATCCTAAAATTATCAAAAAATATAAAAAAAATCCTACTAATCATCATACCCAAATTTTCTAGCAATTTTATAAAAATTTAGATATGTTTCATAGAAATTAACAAGTTATAGTATTTTTTTTAACTAAGTTACACTCAATCACATCATCTTTAGAAAAGTTTCATAATTTTAATGTTTTATCATCCTACAATTCTCAAAAACTAAAAAATAATATTAATCAACTTACAAACATATTTTAGTAGTTCTTTAAAATTTTAGATATATTTTGAGGAAATTAACTAAGTTACATTTATTTTTTTTAACTAAGTTAGGCTCAACATCTTTCTAAAAAAATTTTAGTTTTAATATTTTCATCCTAAAATATTTAAAAAATTAAAAAAATATATTTTATGACAGCAACTTTATAAAAAATTCTTCAATTTTGATATTTATGTTAGTTATATATGTCTTACAAGCCGATCACATGAGTGATGGCACCGGAGATGTGCTGCGGTGATCTCTTTGTTTATTATCACTAGCATTTTATCACATATTATTTGGATGTATATTGTGATGCTCTTGGATCTGTGCAATAGGAATCGGATTGTGATGAGATCATGATAATGAGATCGATTCATATTTAAATACAGACCCTAAATTATCTCGGTCATATATTACTCGAGAAGGATATCGAGATAACTGAATAGACCGATGCGCTATGTACTTGTCCATATGATGGAGGCGACTGGTCTCATAGTCACTCGTGTCTGATCCTTAGACTTAAGACATCAAAGATGCCTTGTATGAGTACTACATTATTTGACGTCGGACTTACAGGTTTGGAAGTTTCAGATTTGATACAATCGATTCTTGGGAATGACAGCCAACCTTACGAAGGCAATTGAGTGTCAACAGATGATCATCCACTCTCAGTATCACGAGAGGAATATCCCATGTGTGCTCGCTCAAACAAAATCCCTAGGCAAGGTCATTCGGATTGAGAGAGAATGAGTTCTCCAAGATAATATGATTAGAGTGAGACTCATATAGGATTCTGTATGGGCCTAATGTTACCATGCTTAATACATTGTCTCTGAGATATTAGATGGATGAGAAACTATATATACATGGTAACTAAGGACAGATAGGTCTGATGGATTAGATCCCCTATACCATTTGGGGATAATGACATAGTGGCATAGTACATCCATAGTTGTTGAGTCGAGTGAATAATTATAGAGATAATAATTTACTATATCAGAATGAGTTTTGAGTCAGAAGGAGTTCTGATAGGATCGACTCACGACTAGCTCAATATCGGACCTAGAGGGTCACACATATATGGTGGATGTTACAACAAGTAGAGGTGTGGATATAAGATATCTACGGAGCCCCTAGTTTGGATTTTGTGGATAAGATTTAATTAGATAATTGGATAGAGATCCAATATCCAATGAGGATAGGATCCATTAAGGGTTAAGCTGCTTGCACCTCTATAAATAGGAGGAACCTCATGGTTCATAGGCTAAAACTTATGATGGTCACCCTTCCTGTTCTCCTCAGCCTTCAATATCCAATGAGGATAGGATCCATTAAGGGTTAAGCTGCATGCACCTCTATAAATAGGAGAAACCTCATGGTTCATAAGCTAAAACTTCTGATGGTCACCCTTCCTATTCTCCTCAGCCTCCACTCCTCCTTCTTAGCTCTAGTAGCCTTGTGGTATTCATCGAGAGGGAGACTCTGCAATGATTTGAGGAGCATCGTCACTACATCTATAATGTGCATCACTATTAGAGAGGGGTACATGAGTTCTCCTTCATCCTCTCTATTGGATCTAGAAATTTCATAGATATACGATCTCCCTAGGTAAAACTTCTAACATGATTTATGTGGTTTTCAATTTTATGATTTTCTCACACACTAATCGTCACACAACGACCAAGTACTTGACTTTAGGAAATCTAGTTTTTTTTTTTTTTTTGCTACACATGAGACGCCTATCCATGATTTTCCAATAGTAGTATCAGAGTCAAGTTTGTCATGCGATCATTGGCTTATAAACTATATGTGTTATGTTTAATCATGTAGAATTGTTTTACGTGTTCTAGCTACGTTTAATGTAGTTGGTAGATTCAAAAGATGCCTTATCTTGTTGTCATTAGAGTAGTCTTTCAACGTCAAATTTGTTGACGTAAATGAAGGAAACATGGGTGATAGCTATTGTTGCCCAATGGATCGACCGAAGGTGGAGTGTGCACAAGAGTTGCAGAGGAGCCACTTGCTCGGCGAAGGAGTGCCTACCTACATAAGTGCAAGCCACCTGCAGGCAAGGTGATGCTGGCTAGCGACCGCTAGTCCACAAGAGCGGTGCTCGCGGGCTAGCCGCCTACAAGCAGGGTGGTGCCCGCTTGCGAGCTAGCTACCTTGCGCGTAGAAGCCGCCTGCATACTGTTGGGAAATCATAGGGGGCGACATCATATGCGCAGCGGAAGAACAAGAAAACAAAAATCCCCGATTCCCAAAAAGATGTTCATCGTCGTGCGAAGATTGGTGCGCAAAATCCGCAAAAAACACAAAACTGCGTATAGAGATTGTGTTACCTAGGGAGATCGTATATCCCTGTTTCCTTGCAGATCCTTAGGAGAGGGTGAAGGAGGTCAAGCGTCCTCCTCTCTAGCGGTGATCCACACAGCAGGGTTGCGACGACGCTCCTCAAAACTCCAGGCCTACTCTGAGGGGAGAGGGAGAGGAGAATAGGAAGGGCAAGCAAAGACTCTAGCCTATGAGGCTGTGAATCCCTCCTATTTATAGAGATCCCGTGTCAAAACCCTAATGGGTCCTTTCCCTAGTGGGTATTGGATCTGCATCCAATAAGACAAGGGCTCCGTCGGATATCTCATATCCGAACCTCTACTCATCGCAATGCCTACCATATGTGTGTGACCCTCTAGGCCCAATATCGAGCTGGCCGTGAGTCATACCTGTCAGAACTCCTTCTAACTCAGTGAATTATTATCTCTGTAATAATTCACTCGACTCATCGACTACGGAAGTACTAGGCCACTACACCGTAGTCCCCAGACGATACAGGGGAATCCAATCCATTGGACATGTCTGTCCTCAGTTACCATGTACCTATAGTCCCTCATCCATCTAATATCCCAGAGACCGTATATCGAGCATGGTGCTGTCAGACCCATACGGTTTCTACTCGAGTCTCGCTCTAATCGGATTCTCCCGGAGAACTCTTTCTCTCTCAACCCGAATGACCCTGGCCAGGGATTTGTCTGAGCAAGAACACATAGGATATTCCTCTCATGACGCCGAGAGTGGATGATCCTCTATTGACACTCAATAGCCCTCGTAAGGTCGACTACCACTCCCAATGACCAGCTGTACTAGATCTGGGAACAGCCAAACCTATAAGTCTGGTATCAAAGAGTGGAGCACTCATACAGGACATCCTTGGTGTCTCAAGTCTAAGAACCAGATACACCACTAGGACTACGGAATCGTTGTCTGACAATAAGGCATCATCAACCATCCAGCATTCCGTAAGCGGATCAATCAGTGAACTCATTCTCCAATGAGCACCTGTACTGTATCCCTAGTGTCCCTACACGAGCAACTATGAGACCAGCTGCATCCATCATATGGACGGGTATACAGCACACCAGTCTATCCGGTTATCACGATGTCCCTCTCGAGTAACCTATGACCGGGATAATTTAGGATATGTGTTTAAAGGTGAATCGATCTCATTATCGTGATCTCATCACGATCCGATTCCCATTGCACAAATCCAAGGACATCACAATATATATGCATTTATGCAATAGTTATAAAGTGATATATGCCAAAATATAATAAGCAAAAAGATTCTGTATCAAGTCACACGTGCCATCACTCACGTGATTGGCTTGCTGGGCACTTATGACTAGCACATACAAGGCGGCGTCGCACTAGCACTTGCTAGTGGTGAGGTGGCAACTGCAACAACTTGCAGCCACCGCACTACCGCTTGCCAAGCGGCAGCCGCAAGGAGTTACGGGCACTGCACTAATGTTGACAACAAGGAGGTGACAGTCGTAAGAATTTACAACCGTCGCAGAAGGGCAGTAAGGTTTTTTGTGTAAACAGATAATTTTGTCCCTTTGAATTTCAAAAATTTTGAGGTATATCCTTTCTGTCTAAATTATAAAAATACCCTTCATAATTTAGAAAATTCTCTACATATCTTGAATTTCATAAAATATTAGTTAATTAAAAAGTATAATTAATTATTATTATTTATATAGTAATCCTATATAATGATATATACATGTGATGTATGATGTGGGAGGATAATCATGGACTATGTGATATGTGTATGTGATTATTATTATTGGAACCTGCGAGCCTCCAATTTTCATTCATTGTCGACTTGCATGCCTGTAATTATATTATAATTATACGAAGAGGTGCGACGAAAGCTTGGAGGTGGCAACAGGACCCTTAAGGTCAATTCGGATGATCACGATGCATGGAGATGCGTCAAGGTGCCGACAGATCTAACGATGATGAGATGGATGATCGCCGGGCATGGAGATACGCCGATATACATATAGATCCTGATGTAAGTGATTAGACCTACAAGCTCGGGCCTAATTATATTAGGTTGTGGTTTATGATCATCTAGTGTACATATGCATGTGATTGTTATACACTTACTATATAAGTATATATATTTGCATGCGATGTAAATATATCTTAAATATGTATATGTGTGACACATCATATTAAGACACCGAATCAAAATCCCCTCCTGTGATAATATTAAGTCAGTAAGCATGAGGCAATTAGATTGACCTACATGGCCTTCTATTGTTATAGGAAGAAATCGAATCTCAACATAGGTTGAGTTGGTTGAGTCTCTCAAGGCTCACCTATATTATGATTCGAGTTCTTGCCTATGACATAGAGATATCACCGACGACTTGAGGACATACTATGCTTGGTCGAGTCCCTCAAGGGCATATCATCAAATCAGACTCATCTTGTAACGATGGTGAGGGCTTAACTAAACATCATGGTTAGTCAAGTCCCTCGAGACCATAATGGTTCGGAGGCCAAAAGGATGGGAATAATAAGGAGTTGTGATTGGTAAAAGTTATCTATCTTTTGGGCTTAGTGTGATTAGTCAAGTCCCTCAAGGTTATACTAAGATGTCAATTAGATTTCGATCCTCACTAGAAGTCTGTCGAAGACTTTCATTTTATATGTTGAGGGTGTCACATGACTCGCTAGAAAAATAGTATGAGCATATTAAGATAAAAGTTCATATCTTGGTTGTTTATTTTTTATAAAATCTATATGTTATTTATTTATACCACATCTCCTATTTGTCAAAAATATGTCGCCTTCAGACCCTCTATGTGGCATGCTTGATGTCAATTATCTCACTTATCCAAACTATATGGATTGGCTTCGTAACCTGAGAATAGTTCTCATTATAGAAAAAATCGCATATGTCTTGGATATGGTCATACCACAACCTGAGGCAAGAGCATCTCAAGAAGAGTTTACCCAATATAGAAGTATATAAATGATTTCACTCTCGTTCAGTGTTACATGTTGGCCTCTATGATTCTTGAGTTACAAAGACAACATGAAAATATGGATGCTAGATTCATACTCCTGCATCTTCACAAATTGTTTGAGGAGCAGGGAAGAATTCAACGATATGAGATATCTAAGAGTCTCTTCCACACTAGGATGACTGAGGGGCATTAGTTCAGAATTATGTCCTAAAGATGATAGAGTGGATTGAGAAACTCATAGGTCTAGGAATAGTCCTAGATGATAACTCGTGTATTGATCTTATACTTCAGTGCCTACCAGATTCCTTTTCCTAGTTCATTATGAATTTTAATATGAACAAACTTAAGGTGACTCTCTTTGAGCTCCTCAATATGTTGAGAGAGGCAGAGAGCATCATCAAGAAAGAGACACATTCTCTATGTTGATGAGACCAAAAGGAAAAGGAAGGCTGGGAAGTCCCTTAGAAAGGGCAAGGGCAAACGGGATAAGGCAAAGGTTGCCAAGATTAACCTAGTGAAAGACAAAGGTTAGTGCTTCCAGCAAAAATGAGCATTGAAAGAGGAACTGCAAGAAGTACCTTACAAAAAAGGCGAAATAGAAGTTTAGAGAAGCTTCATGTACATTTATGATCAATCTCCAATTGTCAAAATTTTATGATAATGCATGGGTATTGGATACTAGTAGTGCTTATCATATCTATAATTCATTGTAAATTCCAACAAGGCCTAAGAGATTAGCGAGAGGCGATATGGATCTCAGGATAGGCAATGGAGCAATAGTTACTACTATTGCTATCAGCGAGGTCACTTTACATCTACCTAGTGGAGCTACTATTGTATTAGATGCATGTTATTTTATTTTCTCTATCATCAAAAACGTTATTTCTATTTCATGTTTGACATTAAAATATTATAAAGTAGATTTTTAGAACAATAATTATTCAATTATTAAGGATGATAAGATCATGACATTGCATAATAGTTTGTTTATGCTAAATACTACTCCATATATCATGAATATAAGTATATCTAATGGGAAGCGAGATGCGGTGAACAGTGCATACCTATCGCATTGTGGGCTAGATCATATCCATAAGGGAAGGATTAAAAAATTATTGAAGAATGGATACCTAGATCTATCCGACTATGAATCATATGTAACTTGCAAGTATTGTCTTCGTCGAAAAGTAACCAACTCTCCATTTAGTATAACTAGAGAGAGAGTCACTAAGTTACTAGAACTCATACATAGCGATGTATGTGGTCCCATGTTAACTCAAGCCATAGGTGGTTACTCCTACTACAAGTCATAGGTGCCCTACAAGCCAATTACGTGAGTGATGGCACATGTGACTTGACACGCAATCTTTTTTCTTATTATATTTTAATATTTATCATTTTATATTACTTATTACATTATATATATATATATATATATATATATATATATATATATATATATATATATATATATATATATATATATATATATATATATATATTATGATGTTCTTGGATCTGTGTAATGGGAATCGGATCGTGATGAGATCACGATAATGAGGTCGATTTGCCTTTAAATATAGATTCTAAATAATCCCGGTCATAGGTTACTCAAGAAGGACATCGGGATAACCGGACAAACTGGTGTGTTGTATACTTGTCCATATGATGGATGCAGCTGGTCTCATAACTACTCGTGTGGGGATACTAGAGATACAATACAGGTGATCATTGGGGAATGAGTTCACTAATTAATCCGCTTACAAGATGTTGAATGGTTGATGATGCCTTATTGTTAGACAATGATTTTGTAGTCCCAGTGGTGTATCTAGTCCTTAGACTTGAGACAGTAAGGATGTCCTGTATGAGTGCTCCACTCTTTGATACCAGACTTATAGGTTTGGATATCCCAGATCTAGCACAATCGGACATCGGGAGTAGTAGTCAATCTTACGAGGGCTATTGAGTGTCGATAGAGGATCACCTACTCTCGATGTCATGAGAAATATTCCATGTGTTCTTAGATAAATCCCAAGCCAAGGTCATTCGGATTGAGAGAGAAAGAGTTCTTCGGGAGAATCCGATTAGAGCGAGACTCGAGTAGAAACCGTATGGGTCTGGCAACACCATGCTCGGTATATGGTCTCTGGAATATTAGATGGATGAGGGACTAAAGGTACATATTAACTGAGGACAAACAGATCTAATGGATTGGATTCTCCTGTATCATTTGGGGACTACGGCGTAGTGGCTTAGTACATTTGTAGTCGATGAGTCGAGTGAATTATTATGGAGATAATAATTCACTGAGCCAAAAGGAGTTCTGACAGGTATGACTTACAACCAGCTCGATATTGGGCCTAGAGGGTTACATACATATGGTAGACATTACGATGAGTAGAGGTTCGGATATGAGATATCCGTCGGAGCCCCTATCTTATTGGATATCCAATAAGCCCTTTAATTATTGGATCCTATGGATGAGATTCAATAAGAGCTCATAAGAGATTATTGGATAGAGATCCACTAATCTAAGAGGCTTGGGTAGTTGGATGAAGATCCAATACCCAATTGGGGAGGATCCATTATGGTTGAGTTGATAGAGGGCCTCTATAAATATAAGGGTTTCAATAGTTAATAGGCTAGAGCTTTTTGCTTCCTCTCCTATTCTCCTCCCCCTCTCCACCTTAGAGCAGACTTGGAGTTTTGAGGAGCGTCATCACAGCCCTACTCTGTGTGTGGATAACTACTAGAGAGGAGGGTGCTTGACCTACTTCACCTTCTCCTAGAGATCTGTAGGGATTCAAGGATATACGATCTCCCTATGTAACACAATCTATCTCACACGTGGTTTTCTATTTCACGGAGTTTTGTGCACCAATCTTCATACGACGATGAACATATCTTTAAGAATTTGGAATTTTATTTTTTGTTCTTCCACTGCACATGTGATGTCACCCCCAAGATTTCCCAATAGTGGTATTAGAGCCAGGTTATTCGAGCTAAAATTAGTTTTAAACTACATGTGTTATGTTTTCGAGAAGCTTTTGACGTCAAAATCATTGACACAAAAGCGAGAAAGAGCAGCAACTATTGTTGCCCTCACTACCATCTGTGTGCAGCAGGCTTGCTGTCGGCGGCCGACAGCCTACGGGGGCATGCAACCCGTTGGCGCTGCCACACACAGCCTGTGTGTAGAGGCGCCACGGGGCATCGAGACCTGTGGTTGTTGCGCCCGCATACAACAGCGCTGTGGGGCAGCAGCGCCTATTGCTGTTATGCTAGCAGGGTGAGGTGCAGCAGGGCAGCAGTGCTTGCAAGCGGTGCCCCACGGCCAGAACCGCTCGCGGGGGTGGCGCCACCCACGGGCAAGGGCGGCGCCTCTACGCTCCCCACCACACACGCCGTTGTTGGCAAGGTGGTGATGGCCATAATAGGGAAGAGGGAGAAAGGGGCTCAGGGTTTTCTAGGCAAAAGATAGTTTTGCCCCTTAGAATTTTAGAAATTCAAGATTCTATCTTTTACCCAAATTATGAAAATTGCCCCTTAAAATTCAAAAAATTCCCTACATGTCATTGATTTCAAAAAATATTAATTAATTAAAAGGTTTAATTGATTATATTTTTATTATCTTATAGTCTTACATGACGATGATTTATACATGTGATGTATAATATGTGGACAGATGATCATGGACCGTGTGATGTACGTACTTGTGATTATTATTATTGGGGCTTGCGTGCCTCTATTTTATTTCTTGTTTATTGTCGGGCCTATGTGCCTATTATTAAGTTGTAATCACATAAGGAGGCATAGCAAGAGCGTAGAAGCGATAGCGAGACCTACGAGATGGACGATCGCGATGCATAGAGATGCGTCGAGATGCCAATGGAACCGACGAGGACGAGATGGACGATCACAGGGTATGGAGATGCACCACTACACATATAGATCTTGATGTGAGTGATTAGGCCCACTGGCTCGGGCCTGATGACATTAGACTATGGTCCATGATTATCCGGTGTAACTATTCATATGACGTGTGATTGTTTATACACCTACTAAATATGAATATATATATTTACATACGAAGTAGATATATATTAAATATATATATCCGTGACATGTCATATTAGGAGATTAAATTAAAAAAATCCCTCTCTCGACAATATTAAGTCAGTAAATGTAAGGCAATTAGATTGACCCACGTGGCCTTCCATCGTTATAGGTAAGGACCGATTCTCGATGTAGGTTGAGTTGGTCGAATCCCTTGAGGCTCATCTATATCGTGATTCGCTATCTTGCCTACGACATAGAGATGTCACGAGTGACTTGAGGATATGGTATGCTTGGTCAAGTCCCTTGAGGGTATATCATCGAATCAGACTCATCTTGTAACGATGGTGTTGACTTAACCGAACATCATGGTTGGTCAAGTCCCTCGAGACCATGGTGATTCGGAGGCTGAACAGGACGAAAATCATAAGGAGTTGTAATCGACAAGAGTTGCCTACCTTTCGGGCTTAGTGTGATTAGATGAGTCCCTCGGGGTTATACTAAGACACTGATTAGATCCCGATCCCCACTAGAAGTTTACCGGAGACTTTCGTTTCACATGCTGAGGGTGTCGCGTGACTTGCCAGTAAAATAGTGGGAGCATATTAAGATAGAAGTCCAGTAAAATAGTGCTAGTAAAAATAAACCGGAGACTTGCCAGTTTATTTTTGCAAAATCTACATGCTATTTATTTCTGCTGTATTTTTATTTTCAGAAAATATCACTTTCAAATCTCTCACGTCGCATACTTGATGTCAACTACCTTACTGGTCTAAATTATATGGATTGGCTCCACAACTTGAGAATTGTTCTCACGACGAAGAAAATTGTATAAGTCCTTGATACAATGATGTCTACGCCCAAGGAAGGGGTAAGCAAGGATGAGATCGCTCACTACGTGAAATACATTGATGACTCCACTCTTGCTTAGTGTTACATGTTGGGATCTATGACTCCTGAATCACAGAGACAACATGAAAAGATGGATGCCAGATCCATTCGCCTACATATCCGCAAACTGTTTGAGGAACAGGAAAGGACTCAGCAATTTAAGATATCTAAGAGCCTTTTTCACACTAGGATGATTGAGGGGATACTGGTTCAGATTCATGTCCTAAAGATGATTGAGTGGATAAAGAAATTCACAGGTCTAGGAATGGTCCTAAAGGATAACCTGTGTGTGGATCTAGTGCTTCAGTCCCTACCAGATTCCTTTTCACAGTTCATAATGAATTTTAATATGAATAACTTTAGGTGACTCTCCCGGAGCTCATCAATATGTTGAGGGAGGCAGAGAGCACTATCAAGAAAGAGAAGCCAATTCTCTACACTAGTGAGACCATAAAGAAAAGGAAAGTAGAAAAGTCCCTTAAGAAGGGCAAGGGCAAGGGCAGACCAGGTAAATCAAAGGTTGCTAAGAAAGACCCAGCAAAGGACAAAGGTCAGTGCTTCCACTGTGGTAAAGATGGGCATTGGAAGAGGAATTGCAAAGAGTACCTTGCAGAAAGGGTGAAACAAAAGCTTGATGAAGCTTCAGGTACATTCATGATCAATCTCCATTTGTCAGACTCTTATGATAATACATGGGTATTGGATACCGGTAGTGCTTATCATATATGCAATTCATTGCAGGTTCTGGCAAGGCCTAGGGGACTAGAGAGAGGCGAGATGAACATCAAGATGGGTAATGGAGCAAAAGTTATTGTAGTAGCTGTTGGCGAGGTCGCCCTACATCTACCTGGTGGAGCTTTTATTGCATTAGATGCATGTTATTTTGTTCCTTCTATTATCAAAAATATTATCTCCATTTCATGTTTGTCAGTTAGTAGATATAAATTAGTTTTTGAGAACAATGGTTGTTTGATATTATTAGATGATAAGATCATCACGAAAGGAACATTGCATAATGGTTTATTTATGTTAGACACTACTCCACATATCATGAATGTAAATGTGTCCAAGAAGAAACAAGATGAGATGAACAATGCATACCTGTGACATTGTAGGCTAGGTCACATCCATGAAAGAAGGATTCAAAAGTTGCTAAATGATGTATATCTAGATCCATTCGACTATGTGTCATATGCAACTTGCGAGCCTTGCCTTTATGGAAAACTGACCAACTCTTCATTTAGTGGAACTGGAGAAAGAGCCACTAAGCTGTTGGAACTCATACATAGTGATGTATGTGGACCCATGTTAACTCATGTCATTGGTGGTTACTCCTACTTCATTACCTTTACTAATGATTTCTCAAGGTATAGATATGTGTACTTAATGAAGTACAAGTCTGAGGCCTTTGAGAAATTCAGAAAGTATAAGAATGAGGTGGAGAACCAGATTGGAAAGAGTATCAAAACTCTTCGATCAGATCGAGGAGGTGAGTACTTAAGTACAAAGTTTACTCAGTTCCTCAAGGACCATGGGATATTATCCCAATGGATACCTCCTTATACACCTCAGCTCAATGGTGTCTCTGAAAGGAGAAATCGTATGCTATTAGACATGGTATGGTCCAAGATGAGTTTCGTTGACCTACCCATATCATTCTGGGGATATGCCTTAGAAACCGTAGCTTACCTTCTGAACAGAGTTCCAAATAAGTCGGTAGTGTCTACACTATATGAGATATGGAAATGGAAGAAGTTTGATCTTAAGGTTGTTAAGATTTGGGGTTGTCACGCCCCTCAAAATATCGATAATATTAAAAAAATTTCAACACAAATCCATCCAGGATCCAAACACACATTTGAGGTCACTAAGAAAACATTCAGATCAAAATTTCACCTCTATAATCTATAAATTTATAAACCCAGTGCAATTCATAAATATACAATACATCGCTCGTTGATTTATAAAATCTGAACCCAACTCATCAAAATAATAACCACAACATAAATTCACAAGTATGGGAGTCTATACAGTCACAAAACCAATGTTTACCATAAGTTCATATCATTACACGAATTAAACTTAACATTCCAGAATCCTAAGCATAAGAAGTCCTTTAAACTTATACAAAATCTACAAGTTTAGATTCATCGTCAACATTTCATTGGATGCAGAGTGTGCTTATACAACAAAAACAATTATACCAATAAAGATCTGTCCAAAATCTTTTAGCTTTCCATTGTCTCAGCCCAATCTTAACATTTAAGCGAGAGACAAGCTATCCTGAAAAATTTATACAGCAACGGGGTGAGCATATAAAGCTCAGTAAGTGACTAATATATCCATGGTAAAAGAGGGAAATTTTCAAACAAATAAGGTTTCATAATGCAAGGCGGAATACAAGAATCCATAGACATAATCTCATTAGGTGTAGAATCACAAATATCATTTCAATCAAACATAGTTGGTTCATAACAGATGGAGCATAGAGTAATTGGAGCATATCAATAGCATATGAAATGTTCCGGAGCATATCAACAACATATGGAACATTTCAAAGTATAACAATAGCAAATGAAATATTTTGGAACATATCAAAGGCGTACGAAATGTTTCGAAGCATATCAATGATAAATGAAACATTTGGGAACATATCAATGGCGTACGGACCATTCCGGAGCATTTCAAAGAACGAATACAAAACAGAAGCTCAAATGTCGAATTGACGTTGCATTCATTTCATTCTTATCCAAAGCATGTATAGAAACACATAACCAAAGCTCTAGATACCATATCAAACATACAAAATGTGAAGTGGGACCATAACATAATATGGTACATCCATTTCTGAATGACCACCAAACATAAGTCTCTCACGTCGGGGAGCTCCATCCACCCACGTCTGAGTGAAGTCATAAGGGCCGACAGAGCATCACAGGCTCTATGCATAATTCCCTTCCCCATTTCTGGCAAAGGTTCACAATATCCCACAAACACCAGAGTACAAAAGGATAGTATGAACAATAAATAGTACATATTGGAAGCACACGCGGAACAACAAAATGTACATGTGCCTTTACGAGTCAATACGAAGTAAGCAAATATCTTTCACCATTGTATTCAAACTTGAAAGGAAATAAAAGCAAGGGCACACATGAAATCCAAGCAATCACATACAACTCAATTCAAATAAGAAGGTTAGATGAATTCGATATATAAAGGAATGTAACTAGAATAGGCACATATTGAAAGCAAATGTAGAACAATGGGATATACATGTGCCTATATGAGTCAATGTGATATAGCATAAACGTTACACAATATGTACAAGAATGAAAATAATTTATAGACAAGAGCAAACAAGAATTCAAGCATTAATATAAGTCTCAATTGAGTAAGAAAGCTTAAGGATATCAATTTCCAAAGGAATGAAACAGAATATGCGAATTCGACCAAAGCTCGATTTCTGGCAGAATTCGAGAGGCACATTGGATAAATCCTTTAGATTGCCAATTATGCTCCAATACCCTCAAGAAAGCTATTGTCGAAAGATATATCAATATATTTTCTGATGAAATAAATTTCGTATGAATCAAGGTCTCTAACAAGGAGTTACCATTGATTTAGTAACCAAAGGTCAAAAACAAAATCACTGTTTTGTAGAATTCATAGGATCGGATTCAACAGATAAAAAGATAGGCATTTGAATACCAAAATTTTCAATCTATATGTCAAAAGAAAGGTATACAAGTCTAGTTTCGAATGAAGTCATTTGGTATAAATCAGAATTTTCAACAAGGACTTATAGACATTTTAGTATCGAAAGGTCAGAAATTTTGATCCCTGTTTTGCAGCATCCATAGGCTCATTTGAAACAGACGTTTGGGTAAGTATTCGGTGTCCAAAATTTTCAAAATCAGTATCAAAAGAAAGATATAAGAGTTTACTTTAAAATGAATAAGTTCCTGCCTAAATTCATGTTTGACACTAAAAATTATGGCTGAAACAATATATAGAGGTCAGTTTACCAAAAAATTTCAGATCCATGATTTTTGTATCTAACAAGAGAAATATCAGGTTCTAGGCTAAAATCTTTCGAATAATTCAGAATAAATATGAGATCAAAAACTAATAATTATGTAGGATGGGATTAGAACACTTGCCTTTGAGAATTATGACCCTAAATGAGAAGATTTGAGCAAGAAACCTCAAAGTCCCAATTTTTTTTTTTTCTTCTTCTTCTCCTTTTTTTTTTCCTCTTCTTCTTTCTTTCTTTCTCTATTCTTCCACGTAGCTGCCTTCTCTGGTTCCTTAAGAACAAAGGCAGAGAGGCTTAAACGGTGGGATTTGTAATTTTATGTATTTTACAGTTTAGTTCTTGTATTATTATATTTACGATTAGGTCATCAGGGTTTACATATAGGTCCTCAGATTTTTTTTTTTTGAACAAATCCCCCAAATCTTATGAATAAGTTCTCAGATTCATACTTTTTCTCTTTCATCAAATTTAAAATAGATACTTACATTACAACTAGAAACTTATACGAAAATTCAGAAATGAGGGATGTTACACTCTCCCCCCCCTTAGAAGAAAAATTTAGTTCTCTAAATTTATCATACCTCTATCGATTAAAAGATGGGGATAAACCTTTTTTATTTCCTCCTCCTTGATCTTCAACTGATAGTAACTTGACCTCAGATCAATCTTAGAGAATACTTGTGCACCCTGTAGTTGATCAAACAAATCATCAATTCTAGGTATGAGATACTTGTTTTTTATGGTCACCTGATTCAACTATCTATAATCAATACAAAGCTTTAATGTTCCATCCTTCTTCTTCACTAATAATACTGGAGCACCCCACGGTGAAACGCTGGGTCGTATGAAGCCCTTATCTAATAATTCTTGTAGTTGCTTATTTAATTCCTCTAGCTCAAGTGGTGCCATTCTGTGGGGAGGCATAGATATTGGGGTGGTACTGGGGACCAGATCAATAACAAATTCACCATCTCTATCTAGAGGTAAACTAGGCAAGTCATCTGGGAATACATCAGGGAACTCTTTGATCACTGAAATTTCATCTAGATGGGTTTCTTGATTTGAATGCTCCTTTACACACACCATAGAACAAAAACAACCCTTCTGCATAAAACGATAAGCTTGAAGTGCTGATATCAAGCAATGAGGCAAATCATGCCTAATGCCCTCAAAGTAAAATATAGACTGATCTAGTATACAGAAAGTAATTATTTTTGTGTAGCAATCAATACTAGCATGATAGGAAGATAGCCAATCCATACCAAGTATAATATCAAAACTCCAAATCTCTAGGAGAACTAAATCAGCAAAAGTTCAAGTTCTCCAATAAGAATCAAACAAGAGGACCAGATTCAAGTTCGTTATTAAAGAATCTCCAATGATCGTATTTACATATAGCACATAATGCAGTGGTCTAGGTTGAATACCCAAGTGATAAGCAAAATATTATGAATCAAATCGTAGACGAGACCCATTGTCAAACAAATATTCGCATTCTTTCATAAACATACATAATACCTTCGACTACTAATTCAGAAGTTTTAGAATCATATTCAGTGATAGCATACACTCTGACATGGGCTGATGATTTAAGAGGCAATGACTCTTTCTTCTTGTTCAAAGGACAGTCTTTTATTTTATGATCCAACTTTCCACAAGCAAAATAGACTCCAGTCACCCGAAAACACAAACTTGTTTCATAATTTAACTTGCAAGTCACACGTGATTGAGTCTTTTGTGGTGACTTCCCATTTCAAATCCAAATGTCTTGACCCTCTTGTTATTACTTTTTGATTCATTTCCAATCATATTTTTATTGGTAAACTTGTCCTTATCATTCTTGCCATTGATCTTCAAAAATTCTTTACATTGTTTCCATTAATGATCAGCCTCTACTTCCAATATAAGGTGGCAAAAGAAATCTTTCAATCATCAGAATAATTTTGTACATCAAATATCTTCTCTGTTTGCATCATCCATTTTTCTACCACCAATGAAATTAGGTTCACCATGCATTCATTACGCTACTCTGATTTAGTATTCTCGATCAACCCTTTCATCCCCCTTAATTAATCAGAAATAAATGAAATAGGAGGACCATATGTCCTCATCATCCTAGATTCCTAAAAGGCATCAAAGAAAATTTTCATTAATCACTATAGTTCACTAGACCTCAATATATTTTGCATTTCAATATATCAAATATTTCAGTGATCCTCAAATCATGCTTTGATACCACCTCTAGCACGCCCCTCAAAATATCGATAATATTAAAATTTTCAACACAAATCCATCCAGGATCCAAACACACATTTGAGGTCACTAAGAAAACATTCAGATCAAAATTTCACCTATATAATCTATAAATTTATAAACCCTGAGCAGTTCATAAACATACAACACATCGCTCATTGATTCATAAAATCTGAACCCAACTCACCAAAATAATAACCAAAACATAAATTCACAAGTATGGGAGTCTATACAGTCTCAAAACCAATGTTTACCATAAGTTTATATCATTACATGAATTAAACTTAACATTCCAGAATCCTAAACATGAGAGGTCCTTTAAACTTATACAAAATCCATAAGTTTAGATTCATCGTCAACATTTCATTAGATGCAAAGTGTGCTTATACAACAAAAACAAATATACTAATAAAGATCTGCCCAAAATCTTTTAGCTTTCCACTACCTTAGCCCAATCTTAACATTTAAGCGAGCGGCAAGCTATCCTGAAAAATTTATACAGCAACGGGGTGAGCATATAAAGCTCAGCAAGTGACTAACATATCCATGGTAAAAGAGAAAAATTTTCAAACAAATACGGTTTCATAATGCAAGGCAGAATATAAGAATCCATAGACATAATCTCATTAGGTGTAGAATCATAAATATCATTTCAATCAAACATAGTTGGTTCATAACAGATGGAGCATAGAGTAATTGGAGCATATCAATAGCATATGAAATGTTCTGAAGAATATCAACAACATATGGAACATTTCGAAGCATAACAATAGCAAATGAAATATTTTGGAATATATCAAAGGCGTACGAAATGTTTCGAAGCATATCAATGATAAATGAAACATTTGGGAACATATCAATGGTGTATGGACCATTCCGAAGCATTTCAAAGAATGAATACGAAACAAAAGCTCAAATGTCGAATTGACGTTGCATTCATTTCATTCTTATCCAAAGCATGTATAGAAACACATAACCAAAGCTCTGGATACCATATCAAACATACAGAATGTGAAGTGGGACCATAACATAATATGGTACATCCATTTCTGAATGACCACCAAACATAAGTCTCCCACGTCTGGGAGCTCCATCCACTCACGTTTGAGTGAAGTCATAAGGGCCGACAAAGCATCACAGGCTCTATGCATAACTCCCTTCACCATTTCTGGCAAAGGTTCACAATATCCCACAAACACCAGAGTACAAAAGGATAGTATGAACAATAAATAGCACATATTGGAAGCACACGCGGAACAACAAAACGTACATGTACCTTTACAAGTCAATACGAAGTAAGCAAATATCTTTTACCATTGTATTCAGACTTGAAAGGAAATGAAAGCAAGGGCACACACGGAATCCAAGCAGTCACATACAACCCAATTCAAATAACAAGGTTAGATGAATTCGATATCCAAAGGAATGAAACTAGAATAGGCACATATCGAAAGCAAATGCAGAACAATGGGATATACATGTGCCTATATGAGTCAATGTGATATAGCATAAACGTTACACAATATATACAAGAATGGAAATAATTTATAGACAAGAGCAAACAAGAATTCAAGCATTAATATATGTCTCAATTGAGTAAGAAAGCTAAAGGATATCAATTTCCAAAGGAATGAAACAGAATATGCGAAATCGACCAAATCTCGATTTCTAGCAGAATTCGATAGGCATATTGGATAAATCCTTCAGATTGCCAATTATGCTCCAATACCCTCAAGAAAACTTGTCGAAAGTTATATCAATCTATTTTCTGATGAAACAAATTTTGTATGAATCAAGGTCTCCAACAAGGAGTTACCATTGATTTAGTAACCAAAGGTCAAAAATAAAATCACTATTTTGTAGAATTCATAGGATCGGATTCAACAGATAAAAAGATAGGCATTTGAATACCAAAATTTTCAATATATATTAAAAAGAAACAAGTCTAGTTTCAAAAGAAGTCAGTTTGGTATAAATCAGAATTTCAAACAGGGACTTATAGGCATTTTAGTATCGAAAGATCAGAAATTTTGATCCATGTTTTGCAGCATCCATAGGCTCATTTGAAACAGACGTTTGGGTAAGTATTCGGTGTCCAAAATTTTCAAAATCAGTGTCAAAAGAAAGATATAAGACTTTGCTTTCAAATAAATAAGTTCCTGCCTAAATCCACATTTGGTGCTAAAAATTATGGCTGAAACAATGTATAGGGGTCAGTTTATCGAAAAATTTCAAATTCCATGATTTTTGTATCTAACAAGAGAAATATCAGGTTCTTGGTTGAAATATTTCAAATAATTCAGAATAAATATGAGATAAAAAACTAATAATTCTGTAGTATGGGATTAGAATACTTGCCTTTGAGAATTATGATCATAAATGAGAAGATTTGAGCAAGAAACCTCAAAGCCCCAAAATTTTTTCTTCTTCTTTTCCCCTTTTTTTTCCTCTTCTTCTTTCTTTCTTTCTCTGTTCTTCCACGCAGCTGCCTTCTCTGGTTCCTTAAGAATGAAGGCAGAGAAGCTTAAATGGTGGGATTTGTAATTTTATGCATTTTGTAGTTTAGTCCTTGTATTATTATATTTACGATTAGGTCCTCAGGGTTTACATATAGGTCCTTAGTTTTTTTTTTTTGAACAAATCCCCCAAATCTTATGAATAAGTTCTCATATTCATACTTTGTCTCTTTCATCAAATTTAAAATAGATACTTATATTACAACTAGAAACTTATACAAAAATTCAGAAATGAGGGATGTTACAAGGGCTCCCCGATAAGTTAGAATCAAGAATAGAGCGATGCAATTTTATGGGATACCCCAAGGAAATTTATGGGTATTATTTCTATCATCTCGAGGACCAAAAGATCTTTGTAGCTAAGAGAGCAGTGTTCCTTGAGAAGGAACACATTCTTGGCGGAGATAGTGGGAGAATAATAGAGTTGAGCGAGGTTGGAGAACCAAGCTCAAGCACCACTCTACAGCCCGAGTCTATTTAGGTACCTAATACACAAGTTTCAATTTTATGTAGGTTTGATAGAGTATCCCATCCTCCTGAGAGATATGTGGGACATATTAGAGGAGAGGATGTTGAGAATATTGATCCTTAGACCTACGAGGAGGCTATTATGAGTATAGACTCCGGGAAGTGGCAAGAAGCCATGAATTCTGAGATAGGTTCTATGTACTCCAAAAAGGTTTGGAACCTAGTTGATGCGCCCAAAGGTATTGTACCCATCGGTTGCAAGTGGATCTTTAAGAAAAAGATTGGAGTAGATAAAAAGGTAGATACCTATAAAGCAAGGCTAGTGGCTAAGCGGTATCATCAAAGGTAACGTATTGACTATGACGAACCTTATCACTCGTAGCAATGCTAAAATTCATCAGAATTCTATTAGCTATTGTAGCAAGGAAGGGGTAAGTCCATGATATAGTGATGCCTACGCCCAAGGAAGGGGTAAGTGAGGATAAGATCGCTCACTACGTGAAGTACATTGATGACTCCACTTTTGCTCAGTGTTACATGTTGGGATCTATGACTCATGAATTACAGAGACAACATGAAAAAATGGATGCCAGATCCATTCGCCTACATGTCCGCAAACTGTTTGAGGAATAGGAAAGGACTCAGCAATTTAAGATATCTAAGAGCCTTTTTCGCACTAGGATGACTGAGGGGACACTGGTTCAGAATCATGTCCTAAAGATGATTGAGTGGATAAAGAAACTCACAGGTCTAGGAATGGTCCTAAAGGATAACTTGTGTGTGGATCTTGTGCTTCAGTCCTTACCAGATTCCTTTTCATAATTCATAATGAATTTTAATATGAATAAGTTTTAGGTGACTCTCCCGGAGCTCATCAATATATTGAGGGAGGCAGGGAGCACTATCAAGAAAGAGAAGCCAATTCTCTACACTAGTGAGATCATAAAGAAAAGGAAAGCAGAAAAGTTCCTTAAGAAGGGCAAGGGCAAGGGCAGACCAGATAAAGCAAAGGTTGCTAAGAAAGACCCGGCAAAGGACAAAGGCCAATGCTTCCACTACAGAAAATATGGGCACTAGAAGAGGAACTACAAAGAGTACCTTGCAGAGAGGGCGAAACAAAAGCTTGGAGAAGCTTCAGGTACATTCATAATAAGTCTTCATTTGTCAAACTCTTAAGATAACATATGGGTATTAGATACTGGTAGTGCTCATCATATTTGCAATTCATAGCAGGTTCTAGCAAGACCTAGGAGACTGGCGAGAGACGAGATGAACCTCAAGATGGGCAATGGAGCAAAAGTTGCTACAATAGTTGTTGGCGAGGTCATCCTACATCTGCCTGGTAGAGCTATTATTGCATTAGATGCATTTATTTTGTTCTTTATATTATCAAAAATATTATTTCCATTTCATGTTTGACAGTTAGTGGATATAAATTAGTTTTTGAGAACAATGGTTGTTCAGTATTATTAGATAATGAAATTATCATAAGAGGAACATTATATAATAGTTTGTTTATGCTAGACACTACTCCACATATCATGAATGTAAGTGTATCTAAGAGGAAATGAGATGAGGTGAATAGTGTATATTTGTGGCATTGTAGGCTAGGTCATATCCATGAGGGAAGGATTCAAAAGTTGCTAAAGGATAGATATCTAGATCCATTCGACTATGAGTCATATGCAACTTGCGAGCCTTGCCTTCGTGGAAAACTGACCAACTCTCCATTTAGTGGAACTAGAGAAAGAGTCACTAAACTATTAGAACTCATATATAGTGATGTATGTGGACCCATGTCAACTCATACCATTAGTAGTTACTCCTACTTCATTACTTTTATTAATGATTTCTTAATGTATGGATATATGTACTAAATAAAGTACAAGTCCGAGGCTTTTGAGAAATTCAAAGAGTATAAGAATGAAGTGGAGAACTAGACTGGAAAGAGTCTTAAGACTCTTCGATCAGATCGAGGAGATGAGTACTTAAGTATAGAGTTTACCCAGTTCCTCAAAGATCATAAGATTCTATCCCAATGGACACCTCCTTATACACCTCAGCTCAATGGTGTATTTGAAATGAGGAATCATACGCTATTAGATATGGTACGGTCCATTATGAGTTTCGCTAACCTACCCATCTCATTCTGGGGATATGCCCTAGAGACCGCAGCTTACCTTCTGAACAAAGTTCCAACTAAGTCGGTAGTGTCTAGACCATATGAGATATGGAAAGGGAAGAAGCTTGATCTTAAGGTTGTTAAGATTTGGGGCTACCCTACAAACGTTAAAAGACACAACCCCGATAAGTTGGAATCAAGGACAAAGCGGTGCAAGTTCGTGGGATACCATAAGAAAACTTGTGGGTATTATTTCTATCATCTCAAGGACCAAAAGGTTTTTGTAGCCAAGAGAGCGGTGTTCTTTGAGAAGGAACACATTCTTGGTGAAGATATTGGGAGCATGATAGAGTTGAGCGAGGTTGGAGAACCTAGCTCAAGCACCACTCTACAGCCTGAGTTTGTTCAGGTACCTAACGCACAAGTTCCAACTTTACGTAGGTCCGACAGAGTATCTCATCCTCTTGAGAGATATGTGGGACATATTAGAGAAGAAGATGTTGAGAATATTAATCCTCATACCTACGAGGTGGCTATTATGAGTATAGACCTCGGGAAGTGGCAAGAAGCCATGAATTCTAAGATAGATTCTATGTACTCCAACAAGGTTTGGAACCTAGTTGATACGCCCGAGGGTATTGTACCCATCAGTTGCAAATGGATTTTTAAGAAAAAGATCAAAGTAGATGGAAATGTAGAGACCTATAAAGCAAGGCTAGTGGCTAAGGGGTATCGTCAAAGGCAAGGTGTTAACTATGACGAAACCTTCTTACCCGTAGCCATGCTAAAATCCATCTGAATTCTATTGGCTATTGTAGCACATTATGATTATGAGATATGGAAGATGGATGTGAAAACCACATTCATCAATGGCAACCTTGAGGAGGAGGTATATATAATACAGTCTAAGGGATTCGTGTCCAAGGACTACCCAGATAAGGTGTGCAGATTGCTTAGATCCATTTATGGACTAAAGCAAGCTTCCCGAAGTTAGAACATAAGATTTGATGAGACAATCAAATCTTATAACTTTGTTAAGAACGAAGATGAGCCTTGTGTGCACAGGAAGGTAAGTGGGAGCACTATCACCTTTTTAGTATTATATGTTGATGACATCCTGATTATTGGGAATGATGTAGGAATGTTATCCACAATAAAGGCTTGATTATCTAGACACTTCTCTATGAAGGACTTAGGGGAAGCATCATATATCTTAGAGATTCATATCTATAGAGATAGATCAAAGAGGATGCTTGGCTTGTCCTAGTCTAGGTACATAGACACCATTGTCAAAAGGTTTAGCATGAAAAATTCCAAGAGATGTCTCATACTGATGAGACATAGGATATCGCTTTCTAGGAGTATATTCCCAAAGAATCCTGAAGAAAGAGCAAATATGGATAGGATACCCAATGCCTCAGCAATAGGGTCTATCATGTATGTCATGCTATGTACCAGGCCTAATATAGTGCATGCTATGAGTGTTATGAGCAGGTATCACGTGGATCTAGGCTAGGAGTAATAAAAAGCAATAAAGTATATCCTTAAGTACTTGAGAAGGTCTAAGGATTTTTACCAGTATATAGAGGTAGTAGCCTTAGGGTTGAAGATTACACGGACTTGAGTTTTCAGTCCGATGTCGATGAAAGCAAGTCGAATTCGGGGTATGTTTATATCTTGAATAGAGGAGTAGTGTGCTGGAAGAGTTCCAAGTAAGATACTACTACTGAGTCGACCATAGAGATGGAGTACATTGCTACAACAGAGGCAGTAAAAGAGGGAGTCTGGATGAAGAAGTTCATTATAGATCTAGAAGTCGTGCCAAGTAGCGAGGAGTCGATTCCCTTATATTGCAATAACAACATGACGTTTACATAAGCAAAAAAACCCAGATCTCATCAGAAATCTAAGCATGTTCTGAGGAGGTTCCACCTGATTAGAAAGATTGTGACTCGAGGAGATGTAGCAGTAGAAAGAGTTCTATCCAAAGATAACATTGTAGATCCACTAACAAATCCATTGTCTATGATTGTCTTTGAGCATCACAGGGGTCTGATGAGGATCAAACACATAGGTAATTATCTTTAGGTCAAGTGGGAGATTGCTAGACATAGGTGATCAGCTCAATTATGTGTTTGAAAGGAGGAATCATATGCTGTTAGACATGGTACGGTCTATGATGAGTTTCGCTGACCTACCCATCTCATTATGGGGATATACCCTAGAGACCACAGCTTACCTTCTGAATAGAGTTCCAACTAAGTCGATAGTGTCTACACCATATGAGATATGGAAAGGGAAGAAGCTCGATCTTAAGGTTGTTAAGATTTGGGGTTGCCCTACCCACGTTAAAAGACACAATCCCGATAATTTGGAATCAAGGATGGAGCGATGCAAGTTCGTGGGATACCCCAAAGAAACTTGTGGGTATTATTTCTATCATCCCGAGGATCAAAAGGTCTTTGTAGTCAAGAGAGCGAAGTTCCTTGAGAATGAACACATTGTTGGCGGAGATAGAGTTGAGCGAGGTTGGAGAACCTAGCTCAAGCACCACTCTACAGCCCGAGTCTGTTCAAGTATCTAATATACGAGTTCTAACTTTACATAGGTCTGGCAGAATATCTCATCCTTTTGAGAGATATGTGAGACATATTAGAGAAGAGGATGTTGATCCTCAGACCTACGAGGAGGCTATTATGAGTATAGACTTTAGGAAGTGGCAAGAAGCCATGAATTCTAAGATGGATTCCATATACTCCAACAATGTTTGGAACCTAGTTGATATGCCCGAAGATATTGTACCCATCGGTTGCAAGTAGATATTTAAGAATAAAATCGGAGTAGATAGAAAGGTAGAGACCTATAAAGCAAAGCTAGTGGCTAAGGGGTATCGTCAAAGGTAAAGTGTTGACTATTACAAAACCTTCTCATCCGTAACAATGCTAAAATACATCCATATTCTATTGGTTATTGCGGTACACTATGATTATGAAATTTGGCAGATGGATGTGAAAATTACATTCCTCAATGGGAACCTCGAGGACGAGATGTATATGATACAACCTAATGGATACATGTCCAAAGACTACCCATATAAGGTATGCAGGTTTCTTAGATCCATTTATAGACTAAAGCAAGCTTCTCAAAATTGGAACATAAGATTTGATGAGGCAATCAGATCTTATGACTTCGTTAAGAACAAATATAAGCCTTGTGTGTACAAGAAGGTAAGTGGGAGCGCTATCACCTTTTTGGTGTTATATGTGGATGACATCCTGATCATTGGGAA
Organism: Musa acuminata AAA Group; assembly: GCF_036884655.1. Lineage (NCBI taxonomy): Eukaryota > Viridiplantae > Streptophyta > Magnoliopsida > Zingiberales > Musaceae > Musa > Musa acuminata. Next base: position 30,235,189 of record NC_088345.1, on the reverse strand, counting down.
TGATGTAGGAATGTTATCCATAGTAAAAGCTTGGTTATCTAGACACTTCTCCATTAAGAACTTAGGGGAAGCATCCTATATCTTGGAGATTCAGATCTATAGAGATAGAAATAAGAGGATGCTTGGCTTGTCTCAGTCTAAGTATATAGAAACCATTGTCAAAATGTTTGGTATAGAAAATTCCAAGAGAGGTCTCATACCGATTAAACATGAGATATCGCTTTCTAGGAGTATGTCCCCAAAAGACTCCTGAAGAAAGGGCGAACATAAATATGATACCTTATGCTTCAACGATAGGGTCTATTATGTATGTAATGCTATGTATTAGGTCTGATATAGTGCATGCTTTGAGTATCACGAGCAGGTATCAGGCGGATCTAGGCTTGGAGTACTGGAAAGTAGTAAAGTCTATCCTTAAGTACTTGAGAAAGACTAAGAATTTTTTACTAGTATATGGAGGTAGTAGCCTCAAGATTGAAGGCTGCATGGACTCAAGTTTTCAGTCTGATGTCGATGATAGCAAGTCTAATTCGGGGTATATGTACACCTTGAATGGAGAAGCAGTGTGCTAAAAAAGTTTCAAGCAAGATACTACTGCTGACTCGACCACAGAGGCGGAGTACATTACTGCAGCAAAGGCAGCAAAGGAGGGAGTTTGGATGAAGAAGTTCATATCAGATATGGGAGTCGTACTGGATTGCGAGGAACTGATTCCTTATATTACGACAACTACAGGGCTATTGCTCAAATAAGGGAACCCGGGTCTCATCAGAAGTATTCTGAGTATGTTCCAACTTATTAGAGAGATCATGACCCAAAAAGATATAGTAGTAGAAAGAGTTCCATCCGAAGATAACATTATAGATCCATTGATAAAGCCATTGTCTCAATTTGCCTTTGAGCGTCACAGGGGTCTGATGGGAATCAAACACATAGGTGATTGGCTTTAGATCAAGTGGGAGATTGCTAGTCATAGGTGCCCAGCAAGCCAATCACATGAGTGATGGCACGTGTGACTTGACACACAATCTTTTTGCTTATTATATTTTGGTATTTATCACTTTATATTGACTATTATATATATGCATGTATATATTATAATGCCCTTGGATCTATGCAATGGAAATCGGATTGTGATGAGATCACGATATTGAGACTGATTCACCTTTAAACACGGATCCTAAATAATCCCGGTCATAGTTACTCGAGAGGGACATCGAGATAACCGGACATATTGGTGTGTTGTATACCCGTCCATATGATGGATGTAGTTAGTCTCATAGCTGCTCGTACGGGGACATTAGGGATAAAGTATAGTGCTAATTGGAGAATGAGTTCATTGATTGATCCGCTTACGGAATGTTGGATGGTTGATGATTCCTTATTATCAGATAACGATTTTGTAGTTCCAGTGGTGTATCTGGTCCTTAGACTTGTGACACCAAGGATGTCCTGTATGAGTGCACCATTCTTTGATACCAGACTAATAGGTTTGGATGTCCCAGATCTAGTACAGTTAGTTATCGAGAGTGGTAGTCAAACTTATAAAGACTATTGAGTGTCAATAGAGGATCATCCACTCTCAATGTCATGAGAGGAATATCTTGTGTCCTTGCTTAGACAAATCCCTAGCCAAGGTCATTCGGATTGAGAGAGAAAGAGTTCTTTGGGAGAATCCGATTAGAGCAAGACTCGAGTAGAAACCATATAGGTTTGACAGCACCATGCCCGGTATATGGTCTCTAGGATATTAGATGGATGAGAGACTATAGATACACGATAACCGAGGACAAACAAGTCTAATGGATTGGATTCCCCTGTATCGTCTGGGGACTGTAGCGTAGTGGCCTAGTACGTCCGTAGTCAATAAGTCGAGTGAATTATTATAAAGATAATATTTCATTGAGCCAGAAAGAGTTCTGACATGTATAACTCACGGCCAACTCAAAATTGGGCCTAGAGGGTTATACACATATGGTAGTTGGATAGAGATCCATTAACTGAGTCATGGACGAGATCCATTAACTAAGCCCCTGAATTATTGGATCCCATTGACGATATCTAATAAATGTCCATGAGAGATTATTGGATAGAGATCCATTAATCTAAGAGGCTTGGGTAGTTGGATGAAGATTCAATACCCAACAAGGGATGATCCATTAGGGTTAAATTGACAGGGGACCTCTATAAATAGGAGGGATTCAGTGGTTCATAGGCTAGAGCCTTTGCTTGCCTCTTCTATTATCCTCCCCCTCTCCACCTCAGAGCAGGCCTAGAGTTTAGAGAAGCATCGTCGCAGCCCTGCTATGTAGATCTCCGCTAGAGATGAGGGTGTTTGACCTCCTTTACTCGCTCCTAGAGATTTGCAATGATTCAGGGATATACAATCTCCCTAGGTAACACAATCTTTACTATACGCAGTTTTCTATTTCGTGGATTTTGCATACCAATCTTTGCTCAACGACGAACATCTCTTTGGGAATAGGATATTTTGTTTTATGTTCTTCCGCTGCGCATGTGATGTCGCCCCCAAAGATTTCCCATCAACGTCTGTAGTTGATAAGTCGAGTAAATTATTATGGAGATAATAATTCACTGAGCCAGAAGGAATTCTAACAAGTATGACTCACGATCAGCTCGATATTGGGCCTAGAGGGTCACATATATATTGTAGGCATTGCAATGAGTAGAAGTTTGGATATGAGATATCCGTCGGAGCCCCTATCTTATTGGATATCCAATAAGCCCTTGAATTATTGGATCCTATGGATGAGATCCAATAAGAACCCATGAGAGATTATTGGATAGAGATCTACTAATCTAAGAAGCTTGGATAGTTAGATGGAGATCCAATACCCAATAAGGGAGGATCCATTATGGTTAAGTTGACATGGGACCTCCATAAATAGGAGGGTTTCAATAGTTTATAGGCTAGAGCTTTTTGCGTCCTCTCCTATTGTCCTCCCCCTCTTCACATCAAAGCAGGCCTAGAGTTTTGAGGAGCGTCATCGCAGCCTTGCTGTGTGGATCACCACTATAGAGGAGGGGTGTTTGGCCTCCTTCACCCTCTCTTAGAGATCTATAGAGATTTAGGGATATACGATTTCCCTAGGTAACACAATCTATCTCATACATGATTTTCTATTTTACGGAGTTTTGCGCACCAATCTTCGCATAACGACAAACATATCTTTAAAAATTAGGGATTTTGTTTTTTGTTCTTCCGCTGCGCATATGATGTCGCCCCCAAGATTTCCCAACACCTACTTTATTGCTTCTACATATGATTTCTCTATATACGGACATCTGTACTTGATGAAGTATAAGTTTGAAGCCTTCGAGAAATTTATGAAGTATAAGAATGAAGTAGAGAACCAGATTTGAAAGAGTATTAAGACTCTTCGTTTAGATCGAGAAGGAGAATACTTGAGTACAGTGTTCACCTAATTCCTCAAGGACCATAGGATTTTGTATCAATGGACACCTCCTTATACACCACAACTCAATAGTGTATCAAAAAGGAGGAATCACATGCTATTAGATATGGTGCAATCCATGGTAAGTTTTACTAACCTACCCATCTCATTTTGGGGATATGCCATGGAGACCGCAGCTTATTTACTGAACAAAGTTTTATTTAAATTGGTAGTGTTTACACCATATAAGATATAAAAAGAGAAAAAGTCTTATCTTAAGGTTATTAAGATTTGGAGCTGCCCTGCCCCCTTTAAAGACACGACCCCGATAAGTTGGAGTCTAGGATGGAATGATGCAAGTTCATAGGATTCCCTAAGAAAACTTGTGAGTATTATTTCTATCACCCTGAGGACCAAAATGTCTTTGTTGCTAAGAGAACAGTGTTCCTTAAGAAGGACATTCTTGGCAAAGATAGTGGGAGCATGATAGAGTTGAGCAAGGTTGGAGAACCCAGCTCAGGCATCATTTTAGAGATCGAGCCTGTTCAGGTACCTAACATACAAGTTCCAACTTTATGTACGTCTGATAGAGTGTCATATCCTCCTAAGAGATATGTAGAACATATCAGTGGAGAGGACACTCAGGATATTGATCCTTATACTTATGAGAAGGCTGTTATGAGTAAAGACTTTAGAAAATAGCAAGAAGCCATGAATTATAAGATGGAATCTATGTACTCTAATAAGGTTTAGAACCTTATTAATGCACTTGAGGGTATCATACCCATCGACTACAAATGGATCTTTAAAAAGAATATCGGAGTATATGGAAAGGTGGAGACCCATAAAGTAAGGCTAATGGCTAAGAAGTATTGTTAAAGACAAGATGTTGACTATGACGAAACCTTTACACTCATAGCTATGCGAAAATCTATCTGAATTCTATTAGCCATTGCAACAAATTACGATTATGAGATCTGGTAGATGGATGTGAAAATCACGTTCCTCAATAGCAACCTCAAGGAGAAGATATATATGATATAGCTTGAGGGATTCGTATCTAAGTAGAGTCCATATAAAGTGTGTAGGTTGCATAAGTTCATTTATAGACTAAAACAGGCTTTCTAAAGTTAGAACATAAGATTTAATGAGACGATCAGATTTTATGACTTCGTTAAGAACAAAGATGAGCCTTATGTGTATAGGAAGGTAAGTGAGAGCGCTATTACCTTTTTGGTATTATATGTGGATAATATCATAATCATTGGGAATGATGTAGGAATGCTCTCCATAGTAAAATCTTGGCTATCTAGACACTTCTACATGAAGGACTTAGGGAAAACATCCTATATTTTGGGAACTCATATCGATAGATTCAAAAGGATACTTGGCTTATCCTAATCTAGGTACATAGATACTATTATCAAAAGATTTGGTATAGAAAATTTCAAGAGATGTCTTATATTGATAAGACATAAAATTTTACTTTCTTGATGTATATCCCTAAAATCTCCTAAAGAAATGACAAACATGGATATGATATTTTATACCTCTATGATAGGGTTTATTATGTATGTTATGCTATATACTAGACATAATATAGCGTTGAGTGTCACGAGCATGTATCAAGCGGATCTAGGCTTGGAGCACTAGAAAGCAGTAAAATATATCCTTAAGTACTTAGAAGGACTAAGGATCTTTTATTGATATACGAAGGAGGTAGTCTCCAAGTTAAGGGCTACACGACTCGAGTTTCCAGTCTGATATCAATGATTACAAGTTGAATTCAGGGTATATATTTACCCTGAATAAGGTAGTATTGAGCTAGAAGAGTTCCAAGCAAGACACTACTATTGACTTGATCACAGAGGCGGAATACATTGCTACGACAAAAGTAGTAAAAGAGGGAGTCTAGATGAAGAAGTTCATCATGGATTTGGAAGTCATATCAAGTAGTAAGAAATTAATTCTCATATATTATGATAACAACGAAGCGATCACTTAAGCAAAGGAACTCAAGTCTCATCAAAAGTTTCTAAGGAGGTTCCAGCTTATTAGAGAGATCATGGCCTATGGAAATATAGTTATGGAAAGAATTTCATCTAAAGATAATATTGCAATCTACTAACAAAGCCATTGACTTAGATTTTATTTCAGCGACATAAAGATCTGATAGGGATCAAACACGTAGGTGATTGGCTTTAGGTTAAGTAGGAGATTATCAGTTATATGTGTCCTACAAACTAATCATGTAAGTGATGGCATCTGTGACATGTTGTAACAATCTCTTTGTATATTATCACTAGTATTTTATCACATATTATCTAGATATATATTATGATATCTTTGGATCTATACAATGGGAATCGGATCATGATGAGATCATGATAATAAGACTAATTTACCTTTAAACATAAACCTTAAATCATCCCGGCCATAGGTTACTCGAAAATGATATTGAGATAATCGGATAGATCGGTGCACTATTTACTCGTTTATATGATGGAGACAATTGATCTTATAGTCGCTCATGTGGGGGCACTAGAGGTATAATGCATGTGCTCATTGGAGAATAAGTTTATTGATTGATTCGCTTACATAATATTGGATGGTTAATGATATTTGATGTCAGATAGTGATTCTATAGTCTCAATTGTGTGTCTGGTTCTCAAACTTGAGATACCAAAGATGTAATGTATGAGAACTCTATTCTTTTATACCGGACTTACAGGTTTGGAAGTTTCAGATCTAGTACAGTCGATTTTTGGGAATGGTAACCAATCTTACAAAGACAATTAAGTGTCAATAGATGATCATCCACTCTTGCTATCACGAGATCGTTCGGATTGAGAGAGAAGAAGTTCTCCGAGAGAATCCGATTAGAGTGAGACTCGAACAAGATTCCGTATGGGCCTGACGTTATCATACTCAATACACAATCTCTGAGATATTAGATGGATGAGGGACTATAGATACATGGTAACTAAGGATAAATAGGTCCGATAGATTAGATTCTTTATACCGTTTGGGGACAATGACATAGTGGCCTAATATATAGTTGATGAGTCAAGTGAATTATTATAAAGATAATAATTCACTATATTAGAAGAAGTTCTAACAAGATTTACTCACGACCAACTCAATATTGGGCCTAGAGTATCATACACATGTGGTGGATGTTGCGATGAATAGAGATAAAGATATGAAATATTCCCGGAGCTCCTAATTTGGATCATGTGGATAAGATCCAATCGGATAATTGGATAGAGATCCAATATCCAATGAGGATAGGATCCATTAAGTATTAAGTTGGTTGCACCTCTATAAATAGGAGGAACCTCATGGTTCATAGACTAGAACTTCTGATGGTCACCCCTCCTATTCTCCTCAGCCTGGAGTAAGCGAGTTCTTCTTATCCTCTCCATCAGATTTAGAAATTTCATGAATATATGATCTCCCTAGGTAATAATTTTAATATGATACATGCCATTTTTGGTTTTACAGTTTTCTCATGTATCAATCATCGCACAACTATCTAAGTACTTAACTTTGATAGATCTATTTTTTTTTTTTTTTCACTACACAAGAGATGTCTATCGGTGATTTCCTAGTAATTTAGTGATCCTAAAATCTTTAGAAAAATTTCTAACCCTTTAGTTATGAACTCTCAAAACTCAATATGAATTTTCGAATTCTTCTTTTTAGTTTTTTTTCTTTCAAACTCATTTGAATGTCTAAAGTCCATTGCCAAACATGCCTATGGGACAAGTTTGCGAGAACCATTTGAAGGAAATTTAACCCTCAAATCAATTTTAAACATGGAGGACTTTGTCTCCGGCCAAGTCACCGTATGGGTTCAATTCAAATCTCCTTGAGTGGACATCTTCCCTAGTCAGGCTTCTAAGTCATCCTTCTATATCATACTTCACTGCAGAGTAGACTTCCTTCTCAACTTCAAATATTGCAAGCTTCGAAAAATTAGAATAGAACAAATCAACTTTGTCACGTCGGGTTAACAACCAAAATTAATACTAACAAATTTGACACTAGAAAGAGGATTTGGTGAACATGTTGTAAGGAAATCAAAGCAAAAAAGAAAAAAAATTCCTCGAGAACATGTCAAGGAGGATTCTCTCTTTTGATTATCAATATGATAATCAACCTCAGATGGTGTCCCACTCTTCTTTATAAATCAACCTCAGCAAAAATATCCATATAAATTTAAGTTTGATATTGTTATTGTTGACTCTTCAATAATTTTGGACTCTCCTCTCGTTAAAAATGTCTAGCTCAAATCACAATACTCACTAAGGCCTTGCTTAGATTTACTCAAAATGTACAAACCCTGACTAGGATATTGCAAATCATCATACTTCTTATCTGATAACTAACATAGTGGTGAAATAAAATTCAATAGCCTAGGGATCACAACTCAAATCAATATCAATTATCATATGAAATATTAAATCTCATATTTTGATGATAAAATTAATTGATAAATTTGCTAAAAATAATTATATAATAAATTAAGTGATATAGGTGCACTTCGACCAATGATACGAACTATCGAAAGATTGGATATTATGTTAGAATATCAAAAGTCATACAGAAGAATTAGGATATTCATTAAAGGATCGAACATTATGCTAAATAGATGGAGTGTTATGATAGTACCACCACAAGTCCTCTTTTAAAATGCTTAATTCACTCTATGTTTTAAACCGCTTGGAACCTCTATAAATATTGTATCAGGTTGGTGATATAAAAGTTATTAAGCTTAAGTGTTGAATTCATCTAATGAAAAGTTTTCTCGTGTTATAAAAGTTCTTAATCGAGAGAGGAGTATTTTTAATGTAAGATTTTCTTCTCAATCTTTAAAAAAAAAAACATAAAGGGCCATTAATCTACATTTGGACATAGGTTGAAAAAATCAAACTATTATAAAATCTATCTATCACTCTATCTTATACTAATAATGCTCTTTCCTGTGTTTATCTACTTGTTAACATTGTCTTTAATGCTTTTTTTTTTTCTTGATCAAACTCTTAGTTTATTTAAATTTACATAAGTACTAATTTGTCTCTTCTTAGTCTCATTATTGATCCTGATAGAAAAGTCTCGATTGATCCTATGTCACAATTGCTCTATAAAGATGTTAATGATCTCGATGAATCCAATATAAATTTGAGAAACAATCGAGTAATAGGTCAAATCCTGCTTTCCATGAATAATTATAAGAAAACGAGTAAAAATCTCAATAATTTGAAATATAATATTTGACTAAAGAAGGAGCTCAAGTTGAATTAGTGCCCCTTCATCCAATTATTATGCAAGGAACTTAATCCTTTTTAACTTTTTTCTTCTCAATTGGATCTCATAGCGCATGAAGCTACATTTTATATGCTCACTTTTAATACCTTTACGTGTTAAGCTTTTAGAGAGCAAGGAAATATTAAGAAATATTCGCTTTTATAATCTGAAAATATTCTCAACTTTAAGGGTTAGAGAGAGAGAGTAGACTACAACAAGGTGATGATCAGTAGCTAGTTGAACCATCGTTTAGTTAGATAATTAGATTCTTTCAATGATTACGGGGATTTGAACATGATATTAATTTTATTTGTTAGATTTAAATGTTTTATGTATTTAAGTTCCTATTACGTGAATATGGTTTCTTAAGAGGAGCTAACCTGACCTCGTTGCATTAGATGGTCATATCGGGGCATAACAGAAGTAATGAGGTAGAAGAAGATACATCATTGCATGAGGCAAGGAAGGAAAAATGTCATGACCATATGAATATTCCAATACAAATATATTTGCCTCGCTCTATTATTCCACAAACTTATCTTAATGACTGCACAATCTTCTAAGCAACCAATGATGTCAAGCGAGAGGAACCTTCACATATTTAGAAGGTTTTGACATGCTGTATGCAGAAGGTTGAGAAGTAAAAGTATTACGTTCGCTACATCGATACGAAATTTCAAATATTAATTTATATTTGGATTCCAAATTGGTATGATTAATCTTAATTGACTGAAATATTTTGAGAACCAACCTAAAGATTCTTTTGTGCTCGAGTCATAGAGTGTCGGTTAAAGCTCTCATCTATAAAGATTTGATCCATCGAATTAAAATTAAAATTTGACATATCAAAAAAATTAAGAATTATCTATGTTTAAATATCTGATTGGATGGTGTATAGTTACATAAGTTAATTGATATGTCTCATGTTGGAATGAATTAATGTATGAGTATCATATATTATTATTATTATTATTATTATTTAATATAATAAAATTTTATTTAAATTTTTTTTTTTTTTTGAGTTTACTAGAGCTTGAGATCATAAGATATACTTATTTTATCGGTGGCTCCCATTTGATATTGAAAAAAGACGAATGATGACAATCGAAACTTAGGACTGCCACCACCGAATTAATTGTTGTTGTAGTTGCAACAATAAAGGACAGACATCACGTTGAAAGTGTTGAATACTTGCTTGTCGCTTACACATCTCTCACCACGTTGGCTTGTTGTGATTAGTGAGTCGGATGGACCTATTTCTACGCCCTCTTCAAGAACTAAAATATATTAGGATAAGCATATATTGACGGTATAAATGCACATAAATAAATAAATAAATAAATAAATAAATAGGGGCAATTTTATATGTACCACTTAATAAATATATGTGAAATGTCAGGTGCACCCTCCTCCTATTATTCAAAACATCTTGAATGTCACTTAAGAGTTGTTAAGCTTTCATATATACCGAAATTTTTTTTTATCCATTCGACTTAATCTAACTTAGCAAGGAATATTTCAAAGATATCCAAAAAAATGTTTGCTAACTATGAAGAGTATTATTATACCGTATTATTAAATGTTCGGGATACAGTTATCTTCCTATTGCTTTATTTTTAGATTAGGAATATTTCAAGAGAAAACCACTCATGATAATCATATAATAAATACATCCATGGAACCATATGTAATAAAGTACACAACATGGGCATCAAAATGTACATTGCCATCAAAGTTTGATGAATAATCTTCCTATCGGTTGGCGGAGGGAGTCCTACGTAAACATGTTTTAGTTGAGTGTATTTGGATCCATATCTCCGGCCGAATTTTAGAGAAAGGAGTTTGCTAATGGCAACCGCATACTTCGTACCATTACATAAAAATAATAATAATATATAATTCTTTATTTATCAATTATATTTTTTTATTTCTCACACTCCTCAATTATCATACAACTTAGTTTAGTTGTTAGTCAATCTTTCCCACCGTTATATCGGTTGCATCCTCTCTGATTATATTAAGTGAGGAGTTGTATTACTTCATAAGGCTCGTTCTCGTATCCAAACATCAAAACTATTATTTCTACGGTTAGGAGAATGATGAGAAAAGAAAAAAAAAATTTAATACACAGTTCTACGAAAGAAATTAGAAGAGGATTAAAATTAAGTAATAAGTTAAGGATATTTATATTCATCTATAAAAGGGGTATCTCAGCGATATTAAAAGTTCTTAAAATGAGGTTATAAATAGAATAGAGGGGACTGCCAATACAAATCATTCCAAAAAAAACATCTATCTTTTTAGTCTTTTTGAAAACAGTGTCTCCTATTTTAGAATTTTCTCGTCTCTTTTTATTTAATACTTGGAATACCTGATGTCACCTTTTTTTTTTATAGACCGGCCAAAGGGTCAATCGGTCTAGTTATATTATTTTCAATAATACTAAAAAATATTATAATATAGTACAAAAATATTGTTAAAAATACTATAATGTAATGTAAAAATATTATAAATATAGTTATTTTATAAAAATTGTATAAAAACACTACATTACGATATTCCTAGGGCAAATTTCCTAGAAAAATCTATTGCTTTGTGAAATTCTCAATTAGCACCTCTTTTTTTTTTAATTCTTGCAAAGTGTTCAAAATTTTCAAAATGACAAAAGTAATCATCAACCCCCTTTAGTCTTTTTTTTTTTTTTTTTTGCTTAAAGCATTACATCCTTTCTCTTCTCCTTTTCCAATTCACTATATTGAACCAAACCACTCGATTGAACTAGTTGACACAATCTAAAATTGAACCAATATAAAATAAATAATATTAAATGATTGAATAATATATTTAATAATATAATAAATAATTATAAAAATCATTTTAAATTATAAAAAAGATTAAAAAACAAAATATAAACAATAAATTAAAAAAATAATGTTACTAACTATAAAGTAAATAATAACATAATTATAATATTTTTATATTCTAAAAATAAAATATATATTATTATTATATTTTTAAAATCTTCAATATAAATTTGAAAGATCCGATCATTACTTTTTATTTTTAAGCCTTTAAAATAGTTTTTATTTATTTATTTTAACTCTTAAGAAGTTAAATTTATTCAAAAAAAACCAAAATGTGCTTTGAAATACCTTTAAGATAGCTTCTAAATAGGTTTGAAATCTATTGTGAAAGTGGTAAAAGAAAACACCATTTAGACCCATTTACACTATTTTAGGGGCAATTCAAAACTAGTATAATTAGGTTTAAAGCTAGTCAAAACATGTTGAACTTTCAGGAAACCTTAGAATTATTACTAGGTGGACAACTTTATTCTATTTTAAATAATTTATTTGATATTTTTCTTTTTTAAAATTGTGAATACTTTGATATTTTCTATTTTATTTAATTTTTGATAAAAATATCATGCTTTAATGTAATATTTTTTAATATTTAGGCTTCTAAGTAGGTGTAAAACATATTTTTAAAGTGTGACAAAAAAAACCAGACTCACTTGGACTAGTTTTAGGGGCAATTCAAAAATAATGTAGCCAGGTCAAAACCCGTTAAAAATTTTGAGAAACCATTGAATCACTCATAGATGGACAAGAATATAACTTTTTTATTTTAGAAAATTTATTTAATATTTTTATGGTATTTTTCAGATTGTGAATACTCTAACTTTTTTAATTTCTTCAATTGTTGACAAAATTTGACAAGTTATCATGCTTTCAATTCAATATTTTGTAATATTTAACTTTTATATAGTTTTGAAACCTATTTAGATAAGTATGATCTTAAAAACCATGATCTAGATGCAATTATAATATTTTTGGAGGTCATTAAAAAATAGTATAACTGGGACCAAACATAATAAAAACAAGTTGAAACTTTCACCAAACTTTTGAATTCCTCCTAGATGAACAAAAATACAACCTTTTTCTATTCTATAGAATTTATTTGATATTTTTAGATTATGAAAATTAGGAAATTTTCTATTTTTTTAATTTTTGATAAAATTTGATGGTTTCTTTGGTTTAAATCTTTTTTTTTTTTTACCACACTTTCAGAAAAGGTTTCTAACATATTTCAAATTCTCAAATGTTACAAATTAATGAATCAAAGCATGACATTTTATCAAATTTTATCAAAAATAAAGAAATTAGAAAAATCAAGAGTATTCACAATCGAAATTTTTAATTCGACGTAAATCATTTTGAAAATACGTTTGACTCAAATAAGTTTGTAAGTGAGTAGAGAAGAGGGGATTGGACTGTTTACAATGAAGTAAAGTAGAATGCAGCAAAAATAAAGTACATACTAAGAAGAGAACACACCAATTTTATAGTAGTTTGGTCGTCCGACCTACATCCACTATCGATACCTCCTCCAATTAGGTCACCAGTTTCCACTATTGATCTTTCTTAAAAGGCAAAGATCAATCACCACTTTACGAAACTTTCACAAGTGGCTCACTCTCCTTTTACAAACTTTCATGCTTAGAAATGATGGAAGTGAACTCTCAACTTTTGCAAGCTATTTCACTATAGTTTCAGTTCAGTTCTTATCACTTCTCTGTGCTTTACCAGTTAAGAAGTAAGGGATATTTATAGCCCTCAATTGACTTTAAAATTGGAGCAAAAAAAGTGTCACGTCCTCGATTTTCGTACTAGCGATACCACCGCCAGTATTAGGCGGTACTATCGCCTGACACTCTAACATTGGGCGGTACCATCACCCAAACTTCCTAGGAGGCTGAGCCTCAGGCGGTTCCACCGCCCACCTTGGGCGATGCCACCACTTGGCAAGGTTCCAAGTGGTCGAGTGGGCCTTCCATCCGACCCAACTCAATCCTATTTTGGGCCTAATTGACTCATAACTGAGTTAGTGGGATTATCTCTCAATCCTAATCCTAATTATGTGCTAACTTTGATTTTTAAGGCATACACAAAACAAAATAAGTCTGGTAAATCTAGGTTTCTTCCAGTGAGCTTTTGATGATCTTCTAGCGGACTTTTGACGATCTCTCGATAATCTTCCAGCGGATTCCTAGCAAGCTCCTAGACTTCACGATGATCTTCTTGGCGAGTTCCTATGAGCTTCTTTGGCAAGCTCCTAGACTTCTCAGCCAATTCCGATGGCACTTCCGATGAACCTCCGAGCTTTTGATGAACTCTCAAACTCCCAACGAATTCTCGATCTTGACTCTGGCACTTCATTTTGCTTTATGCTTTGATTGCTATCGTAGTTAATCCTGCACACTTTTCTCAACATATAGATTGGATCAAATAATTTACCAATTGATTTCATCATCAAAATATGAGATTCAACAATCTCCTCCTTTTTTATTATGACAATCAATTGATGACGATGTTAACCTTAACTCCCCCTATCTATATGTCATACTTGAGAAAAGAAACTCTTGAATTCAAGACCTTTGAATTCAAATATCAAACCGATAAGTTATATGCATACTAATCAAGATTTACCATCTCAAAATATGATACCACATATTTATCACAATAAAAATGATATCAAGGCATGACATCCATTTTCAAGTCCAATAATGATAGACAATCATCATTTTCAAGTATAATACAAATTTCAAATATGAGATTTAGAAAGATTCAAATTTTATGTTTTATAAAATATGACAATTCATCAATCCCAAGCATGATACCAATTGTAAGTAGGAAATTAAGCATTATAAGTTCGATACCTCATCATAGACATTTATCATTTTGATACAAAATCAAGCATGATTTTAAGAATGAAACATTTTCAAGTATCCATGCCACATTACGATGCATTTCAAGCATTCATGATATATTTCAAGTATCTATGATACACACGATGCATATACGATATATTTTAATATTTTTTAAGTATTTGTAATGTATTTGATGGTACCAATCATATTTCAAGTATTCGTAATACATTCAAGCATTTACGATATGATACATTTTACATATTATTTCAAACATTCATAATGCCAAGTTGTCATCAATTTACCATATTTCTCCCCCTTTGTCATCAACAAAAAGGAGAACCATTCAATAATGCAAATATTTAAAAGCATGTCAAGTAAGTTTTATATCAATTTATGCAAAAATGAGAAGTTAAGCAAAAACTTTGCATGAAAAATGAGAAGCTAGCATTTTTGCTGAAGAGCTTTTTGATTCTTCTTAAGATGTGCACATTTTTTCTTCCTTTGTCATAAAAGATAAGAAGAAGAGGAAGGGAGGAATTCATTCTCCACAAAAAAATCAAGAACCAAATTCATGAAAGGATTTGAACCAAGTCAAATCCATAATAAATGAGTTTCATTGAATTATGCTTCTATTTTATCAAAGAGAAAGGATTCATTAAAAATATCAAGATATCCATACAAAATCAAATCCCTATTCTTGCAAATGATCATCACATACTAAAAGTTCATGAATAAAAATTCTTCTTTTGTGAGAAGAGTGAGGAAGAATTCATGTGAGAGGATCATCAAATGAAGGATCAAAAATCCATGAATAAATTAAAAGCCTTTTCTTGTAAATAAAAGGAAGAAGGATTCATAGGAATTGATAAAAAACCAAGCCATTAATCCAAAAATCCATGATTCATGGCTCTTCCTTTGCAAATAGAAAGAGAAAGGACTCATGATCATCACATGAAAATAAGGCATCAAGTTGTAAATACCAAAAGTCAAATATTTTCTTTTGTAAACATCACGAGAAAGAAACACGATCTCGATTTCAAAAGAAAATCAAGAAATTTAAAAAATATATTAAGGAATTTATGAAAAATCGAGAATGTCCGGAAAAGATATACAACAAACTCATGCATTCGGATAGTTTAAAATCCTTAACTCTCTTCTAATGAAATCAAATTGTTCTTCATTTAAAGGTTTTATAAAGATATTGGCTAATTGATGTTTCATATCAATAAACTCTAAAGATATATCATGGTTATTAAAATGATCTCTTATAAAATAATACCTAATGCCAATAAGTTTAGTTCTAGAGTGTTGAATAAGATTTTTTGTTAAATATATTACACTTGTGTTATCACATTTTATGAGAATATTCTTAAGGTGAATTCTATAACCTTCTAATGTATTTTTCATCCATACAACTTGTGGACAACATCCACCAACTACTATATACTCAGCTTCGATTGTGGATAATGCAACCGAGTTTTGTTTCTTAGAAGATCAAAAGACAAGTGTATGACCTAAGAATTGACATGTTTTGGATGTGCTTTTTCTATCTTTTCTATATTCAGCAAAATCCGCATTAGCATAAACAATTAATTTAAAGTTTTCAGATTTTGGATACTATAATCCAAGATTAGAAGTTCATTTAATATATCTAAGAATTCTTTTAACGACTTTAAGATGAGATAGCATAGGATTAAATTAAAATCTAGCACAAAGTCCTACACTAAATATGATGTCCGGTCTAATTACGGTGAGGTATAGTAAACTATCTATCATACCCCTATAAGTTTTTTGATCAAATTTTTCTCCACTTTCGTCCATCTCTAACTTAGTGGAGGTACTATTGAAAAATCTTAAGGACGACATCACATGCACAATGGAAGAACAAAAAAACAAAATCCATAATTTCTCAAAAAGATGTTTGTCGTCGTGCGAAGATTGGTGCATAAAAAATCCACCAAACAAACTACGTATAGAATAGATTGTGTTACCTAGGGAGATCGTATATCCCTATTTTCCTGTAGATCTCTAGGAGAGGGTGAAGGAGGTTAAGCACCCTCCTCTCTAGTGGTGATCCATACAATAGGGTTGCGACGACGCTCCTCAAAACTCTAGGTATGCTCTGAGGTGGAGAGAGGAGAGGAGAATAGGAGAGGAAGCAAAGGCTTTAGCTTATGAACCGCTGAATCCCTCCTATTTATATAGGTCCCTTATAAAACCCTAATGGATCCTCCCCTATTGGGTATTGGATCTGCATCCAACTACCAAAGTATCTTAGATTAGTGGATCTGTATCCAATAATCTCTCATGGGCTCTTATTGGATCTCATCCATAGGATCCAATAATTCAAGGGCTTATTGGATATCCAATAAGATAGGGGCTCCGATGGATATCTCATATTCGTACCTCTACTCATCGCAGTGCCTATCATATGTGTGTGACCCTCTAGGCCCAATATCGAGCTGGCCGTGAGTCATATCTATCAGAACTCATTCTGGCTTAGTGAATTATTATCTCCATAATAATTCACTCGACTCATCGACTATGGACGTACTAGGCCACTATACCACAATTCCCAAACGATACAGGGGAATCCAATCCATTGGACATGTCTGTCCTTAGTTACCATGTACGTATAGTCCCTCATCTATCTAATATCTTAAAGATTGTATATCGAGCATAATACTGTCAGACCCATACGATTTCTACTCGAGTCTCACTCTAATCAGATTCTCCTGAAGAACTCTTTCTCTCTCAATTCGAATAACCCTGCCCAGGGTTTTGTCTGAGCAAGAACACATGGAATATTCCTCTCATGACAACGAGAGTGGATGATCCTCTATCGATACTCAATAGCTCTCGTAAGGTTGACTACAACTCCCAATGACCAGTTGTACAAGATCTAGGACATCCAAACCTATAAGTCTGGTATCAAAGAATGGAGCACTCATACAGGACATCCTTGGTGTCTAAAGTCTAAGGAGCAGATACACCACTAGGACTATGGAATTGCTATCTGACAATAAGGTATCATCAACCATCCAGCATTCCATAAGCGGATCAATCAGTGAACTCATTCTCCAATAAGTACTTGTACTATATCCCTAGTGTCCCCACACAAGCAGCTATGAGACCAACTACATCCATCATATGGACGGGTATACAGTACACTAGTCTGTCCGGTTATCTTGATGTCCCTCTCGAGTAACCTATGATTGAGATTATTTAGATCTATGTTTAAAGGCGAATCAATCTCATTATCGTGATCTCATCACGATCTGATTTCCATTGCACAGATCCAAGGACATCACAATATATATATACATATATGCAATAGTCAATATAAAGTGATAAATATTAAAATATAATAAGCAAAAAGATTCCGTGTCAAGTCACACATGCTATCACTCATGTGATTGGCTTGCCGGGAACCTATGACTAGCAAGTACTTATAGGAGTATTGATAGCCTTTGAACCATCTATATTAAACTATTTTAGCAATTCTAATGCATATTTGGTTTGGCTAAGAAAAATACCATCACTAAGTTGTTTGATTTGTAAGCCTAAGACGAAAGTTAGTTCACCCATTAAACTTATTTCAAACTTGACTCATGCTCTTAGCAAACGATTTGTATAAGGATTCATTTATAGAACCAAAAATAATATTATCAACATAAACATAAATTTGAACAATAAGAAAGTTTTTTTTTATTTTTAATAAACAATATAGTATTGACCTTTCCTTTGGAGAAATTATTTTGGATAAGAAAGGAGCTAAGTCTCACATACCAAGCCCTCGGGGCTTGTTTTAATCCATAGAGAGCTTTAATTAACTTAAACACATAATTAGGAAAAAGAGAGTTCTCAAATCCGAGTAGTTATTCAACATACACTTCTTCGAAAATAAAGCCATTTAAGAAAGCACTTTTGACATCCATTTGAAATAACTTAAAATTATTATAACTAGTATAGGTAAGGAGCATCCTTATGGCTTCTAAACTTGCCATAGGAGCGAAGGTTTATTCATAATCGATACCTTCTTCTTGGTGAAAACCCTTGGACACTAATCTAACCTTATTTCTAACCACGAAACCAAATTCATTTTGCTTATTTCTAAAGACCCATTTAGTACCAATAACTAAATGGTCACTAGGTCTCAGAACAAGCTTCCACACCTCATTTCTCTCAAATTGGTTCAACTCTTTTTGCATTGCACTAACCCATGAATCATCTTTCAAGGCTTCATCAATGTATTTCGGTTCAATTTGAGAAAGAAAAGCAGCGTTGACACAAATTTTTTTAAAGAAAAACGAGTTTGAACACCCTTTGATGTGTCTCCTATGATAAGCTCCTTGGGATAAGCATCTATATACTTCCATTCCTTAGGTAAGGATATTTTAAAAGAAGATGTACCCAACTTGCTAGTTGGAGGAGAGGTTTCATTCAAATTCAAAGCATCAAAATTATTTTTCTTAAATTTGGAAACTTCATTAAAGACAACATGAATAGACTCTCTTATAACCAAGGTTCTTTTATTAAAGACACAAAAAGCTTTGGAAATAAAAGAATAACCGAGAAAAATACCTTCATTGGATTGTATATCAAACTTTCCTAAGGCATTTTTTTCATTCAAGATAAAACATTTACAACCAAAAATTTTAAAATATAAAATATTGAGTTTTTTGTTATTTTATAATTTATAAGGAGTTTTGGAAAGTAATGGTCTTACTAGAATCATATTCATGACATAGCATGTCATATTAATGACTTTGACCCAAAAATATTTAGGTAAGCTATGTTAATTCAATATGGTTCTTGTCATTTCTTGTAAACTCTTATTTTTTCTTTCTACTACTCCATTTTGTTGAGGATTTCTCGGAGTAAAGAAATTATAGCTTTGTCCATTAGATTCAAAAAAATTTTGGAAATCACGGTTTTGAAATTTATCACTGTGATCACTCCGAATTAATGAAATCATAAAGCCTTTTTTCATTTTGAACAAGTTTACAAAACTTAGAAAAACACTTAAAGCAACCACTTTTATGTACCAAGAAGTATGTCCAAGTGTATCTACTATAATCATCTAAAATTACAAAGATATATTTGCTACCTCCTAGGCTTGTTATATCAATTGGTCTATACAAATCCATATGGATCAATTGCAATGGTCTAGATGTGCTTATTTGTTTCTTTGATTTGAAACTGCCTTTTATTTGTTTTCTTAGTTGACATGCATCATACACATTATCTTTAATAAATTTAATGTTAGGAATACCTCTTACAAGTTCTTTAGATGAGATTTGAGAGATTAGTTTCATGCTAACATGATCTAATCTCTTATGCCAAAGCCAAGCATCATCATTCAAAATCGAAAAAAGATATTTCATTACAAAGATCATCAATGTCAATAGTGTATATATTATTTTATTTTGGGGTAATCATAGATGTGTTTTTGTGTGGATTTTCAATAATGCAAGCATTGGATTCAAATCTAATGATGTATCCTTTATCATACAATTGATTAATACTCAAAAGATTATACTTTAAGCCATCAACCAACAATACATCTTTAATCAAAAAGTTGGATTTGTTACCCACGGTTCCTTTGCTAATGATTTTACCCTTGTTGTTATCTCCGAAGGTGACATATCCTTCATCTAGGCTAGTGAGGTTAGATAATTTAGATGGATCTTCGATCATATGCCTTGAGCATCCACTATCAAAGTACCTTCTCTTGCTCCTAGCTTGTGATGATAAATATTTCTAGAAAAATGGTGATTTTAAGGTATCAATTTGACCTTTGATGCCTTAAAAATCGATCAACTCAACTTATCATTTTACATGAAGTTCTTTGCAGTTCCTTTAGGAACTCAAATCAATTTGTGTAGATTATATCTCTTAAACGAACATTTATAAGCAACATATCCAAGTTTGTAACAAAAGTTACATTTGGTGCAAGGTGATACATGTAAGATAGGGCCTTTAACAAAGGTGGTTGGATTTTAGTGAGAGCTAGTCACAAATCAGATTCCGTCTCTCCTATGAACGTGACCCTTATTGGCAAGGATCATATTCAAGAACTTGCTATCAACCTTAAACTTTTCTAGAGTTTCTTGGAGTAGCATGTTTTCCTTCTCAAGTGCCTCTAGGTGTTCACACTTAGTGCATGGATGCAATGAATGATTATCATGCTTAATTTTTTTTAATTTATTATTTAAAAAGGCATGCTCTTTTTTTAAAGAATTATACTTTTTGCTCATTATTCTATATTCATCGAACAAATCATGAAAAGCATTTAAAAGCTCATTGAAAGATAAATTTGCATCTAATGAATCACTTATCTGATCTCTGATAGCTATTAGTGTGTAGTTGGCGATTTTCTTATTGCTTTGTTCTTTGTCTTCAGAATCGCTCAAATCATCCCACATTGCTTTGAGCGTCTTCTTCTTCTTTAGTTGTTTCTTCTTCACTTTGGGATATTCACTTTTAAAATGTCTCAGCTTCTTGCATTCGTAGCATATAACTTATTCTTTCTTGGGTTCAACTTTATTTTTAGTGTCATTTTTAGATTTATTTCTTTTTATGAATTTTTTAAACTTTCTTGTCAAGAGTGCCAAATCATCATCAAAGTTCTCATCACAACTTTATTTCAAGTGGTCTTCATGAGTTCTTAGTGCTATATCCTTAGTATTCTTTGGAAGGTTGTTCTCAAGCTCTTCATGAGCATTGTAAGTTATCTCATAAGTCATTAATAACCCGATAAGTTCTTCGAGAGGAAAATTATTCAAATCCTTGGCCTCTTGAATAACCATTACTTTAGGATCCCAACTCTTTGAAATGTATCTCAATATTTTATTAACGAAGTTAAAGTTAGAAAAACTTTTACCAAGCATTTTTATACCATTGACGACATCCATAAATCAGGTGTACATATCTCCAATGGTCTCACTTGGATTCATCCGAAAAAATTTATAAGAATAGACTAAAAGATTTATTTTGGACTCCTTTACTCTACTAGTGCTTTCGTGAGTGATTTCGAGTGTGTGTCAAATATCGAAAGTCGTTTCACAAATAGACACTCAATTGAACTCATTTTTATCTAAAGCGTAAAATAAGGCATTCATAGCCTTGGTATTGAAAGAGAAAGTCTTCTTCTCTAACTCATTCCAATCGTTTATTGGAAGATAAGATATTTGAAAGCCATTTTCCATAATGTTCCATAACTCAAAATCTATAAAAATTAGAAAAATCCTCATTCTAGTTTTCCAATAGGTGTAATCCGTCTCATTGAATATAGGTGGACATATGATTAAGTGACCCTCTTGGTTGCCGACAAACGTCATCTCTCTTGGGTTTCAAACCAAAATGAGAGTGACCTCGCTCTGATACCAATCGTTAGTATTAAGAACGATATTAAGAGGGGGGGTTAACTAGTGTAGCAGATAAAATCGATAAATTTAAATAATTTTGAAAAACTTCGTGCGATGAAACTCTTAGTTCGACGTACATTGTTTTGAAAAGATGTTTGACTCGAATAAGTTTGTAAGTGAGTAGAGAGGAGGGGATTGGACTGTTTGCAATGAAGTAAAGTAGAATGCAGTAAAAGTAAAGTATGCACCAAGAAGAGAACATGCCAATTTTATAATGGTTCGATCGTTCGAACTACATCCACTACCGACACCTCCTCCAATGAGGTTATCGGTTTCTAATATTGATCTTTCTTGAAGGGCAAAGATCAATCACCCATTTATAGAACTTTCAAAGGTGGCTCACTCTCCTTTTTTAAACTTTCACACTTAGAAACGATGGAGGTGAACTCTCAACTTTTGCAAGCTATTTCACTATAGTTTCGGTTCAATTCTTATCACTTCTCTGTGCTTTACCAGTTGAGAAGTAAGGGGTATTTATAGCCCTTAATTGGCTTCAGATTGGAGCAAAAAAGTGTCACACCCCTACTTTTTAGGGTACTGGCGGTACTATCGCCAATACTAGGCAGTACTATCGCTTGACACTCTGACACTGAGTGGTACCAACTCCCAGCCTGGTGGTACTACCGCCTGACAAAGCCTCGGAGATTGGGCTCTAGTGGAATCACCACCTGACAGTATTAACTGCCAACGGTACTACTACATAGGTGGTACCATCGCCTAGACCTCTTAGGAGGCTAAGTCTCAAGCGGTTCCATCGCCTAGCAAGGTTCCAAGTGGCCGATGGGCCTTCCATCTGGGCCAACTGGGCTCGGCCCAACTCAACCCTATTTTGATCCTAGTTGGCCCCTAATTGAGTTAGTTGGATTACCTTCCAATCCTAACCCTAATTATGTGCTAACTTTGATTTCACTAAACAAAACAAGTCAAGTCTAGGTTTCTTCCAGCAAGCTTCCAACGATCTTCTAACGGACTTTCGACGATCTCTCGGTAATCTTCCAACAGACTCCGAGTAAGCTCCTGGACTCACGATGATCTTCTTGGCGAGTTCCGACGAGATACTTTGGCAAGCTCCTTGACTTCTCGATCAATTATGGTGGTACTTCCGACGAACCTAGCTTCTAACGAACTCTCAAACTCCCAACGAATTCTCGATCTTGACTCCGACACTTCATTTTGCTTTATGCCTTGATCGCTATTGTAGTTCATCCTGTATACTTTTCTCAACATATAGATTGGATAAAACAATTTACTAATTGATTTTATTATCAAAATTCGAAATTCAATGATTCCAAAGTTTTAACTTGTTTTAAATGGGTTTTGACTTAGTTATACTATTTTTAAATTGCCTATAAATAGTATAACTAGGTCTACATCATGGTTTTTTTTTTAATCGCACTTTCAGAATATGTTTCAAACCTATTTAGAAGCTTAAATGTTAGAAAAATATTGAATGGAAGCACAACATTATTAAAAATTAAAGAAATTAGAAAAATCAAAATATTTACATTGTGAAAGATATTAGAAAATATCAAATAAATTCTCTAAAAAAATTATAATCTTGTCACAGTAGCATTTCAAAGGTTTTATGAAAGTTTCAACTTGTTTTTACCAAGTTTTGAACCAGTTATACTATTTTTTAAGTGCCTTAAAAAATATAATTGGGTCTAAATCATGATTTTTTTGGACTACCCATTCAGAATATGTTTCAAACCTATTTAGAAACTCAAATTTAATAGAATATTGAATGGAAGCATGACATTTTGTCAAATTTTATCAAAAATTAAAAAAATCAAAAAAATTCATAATTTTAACTATTAGGAATGAGTCAGGACTAGAGGGGGTGAATTAGTGCAGTGGTAAAATTACATCAGTTCTGAAAAATTCTTCATTTCGTACGATAAAATCGATTTCAAAAATGCTTAACTTTAAAGGCAATAAGAAGAGCATAACAAGTAATGAGAAGGCAGTTTACAATTTAAAGTAAATTGCTCAAAGTAAAGGTAAACCAGATTTTTATAGTGGTTCGGTCGTTGTGAGTTACATCCACTCTGTCGATTCTTCTTCCGTCGAGGCTACCGGCATCCGCTATCGGTCTTCCTTCAATAGATGAAGACCAACCACCTTTTACAACTCGATTCTCCTTTTATCGAGTTTACGAGATAACCCTTACACCCCCACTTACTCCTCTCTCAAACTATTCTAACACTTAGAACTTTTGAGAGGAGTTCACACAAGATTGCAGCAGCGTTTCTTTCTATTTTTACTCTCAAGTCTTGTGTACCTTAACCAGGGATGAGAGGGGTATTTATAGGTCTCAAGTTGATTCAAACATGGAGCTTGAAAATATCTCATCTTGGGTTTTCTAGGTACGGGTGATACCACCGCTTGTGTTGGGCGATACCACTGCTTGGCATCCTGACACTAGGTGGTACTACCGTCTTACAGAGCTCGGAGACCGAGCTCTGGTAGTACTACCGCCTGACAGGGGCGGTACCACTATTGGTAGCATTTACTGCCAACGGTACCACCGCCCAGTCTAGGCAGTACCACTGCACAGACCACCTTGTCACGGACTTAACTGGTTTTTGAATCTGTTCGATGCATGGAGTATAACCCTTGAGGAGGCGGGTGAAGTCAAGATGCTTTAAAGATATTACAAGGTAATTGTTACTTGACTTCGCTCGCCTTCTCAAGAGTTATACTCCATGCATCGAGCTGGTTACTAACCTTCCCTGCTCTTTGCTCACACTTCTGAAGCACTCGAAGTGTTTGCACTTCTTGCATTGAATTAGCTACTGTGATTCACCTTCTCAATGCCATCGAACTTCTGGAATGCAGGAAGTTTTCACCCCAACTTGGAGTAATTCTCTAATAGATTTGGTCGCCTTTGGGATTGTACCATCTTCTCCATTAACCTGGTCGCCTACTCCATTGAGTAGCAAAGGTATAGCACTGTATACTACCTGCTTCATTCCTTGATCGTGCACTATTGCATGACCCAAAGTCCTTCACTTTCGGCTATCCTGATGAGAAGCTCGTTGACACCGGTCTTACAAAGTTCCTTGGCCTCTGCCCTTCAGCCTTGTCTCGATACTTAGAGTTTGCCTCTGCATGCTCCACCTCCTCAGCCCCTTTCACAACCAAGTGCTCTCCCTCCATGAGAGCAAGGGATCAATAACTTTCACAGAAGTCCTGCCTCTGCGGTACCATGGCGCTGCCATGCCTATGGCCCTACTATCCATCACCTTGCATCTGCATCCCTTTTCTTCATGATTAGTAGATATGTCTTTATGGCACTCCTCTGAGTCCACCTCCATTCTAACTTATGCTTGATTTCGGGTAGCCAAGTCCCTCTGAACTCGTCGTCGCTTCTTCGCCCCTTTCGACCCCTTGCTTTAACACATCTGTGTTCTCCAAACAGCTCTCTTTGGTCGATGGAAAGACAGACTGCAACTCTCATGCATGGCCTCTGCCATCATGTTGTAGGGTTTGTACCAATTCTATTCTCCTTAGCTTCTTTGGTAGCAACGTTAGCTTACTCGATCTTGTCCTCTGACTTGTTGGGGTCCCTTAAGCAAATATGGGCTTTGGAGCAATTCAACTCTCTAGCTGCTTCGATCATACCTCTGCATGATCAAGTCTCTCCCATGGGACTCACTAGTACTTGCATTTGAACTTTTCCCTCGGTGGAACATAGCCCCCATATGCTGATAACCAAGACTTCCATCTGATGCAAGATTCGATGCACGCACGGAAGACCCGCCTCTATGGTACTATGGCCTTCACTCCTTGAATCCATAGCCCTTTTTGTCGTCATGTTGTTCATCGAAGTTGAGCTTCCAGTAGCTCCTAATCATACCTCTATATGATATAGTCTCTCACGGGAATATGTCGTGTGTATTGCATTATCACGAACTATTCCACCACGATCCGCTGCACCATGTCGCCTCCTGGTGACATCTCTATTGCATTCTAATCCTTGTGGGATGAACTCGAATTATGATCCCTCCATGTGTGGCCTTTGCCAATACATCGCAGGGTCTCTTCCACCTTTGATTTTGTTTACTCCTTTGGCAATCGACCTTCATCCACCCACTCTTGAGTCACACCTAGATAAAGCCCCGCTCTAAGATAGTTCGTCGCTTAGTAGCTCCCGAAATCCACCAACTTCGCTATAATTAGTGCACCATTGTTTGGATCCTGGGCCTTTGCCCCTACCAACACAATCTCCACTGCACACCGCTTCCTACCTGGCAACAGTATAGCATATTCTTTAAGAGTACCCGCCTCCGTATCCTCTTACCCCATGCCAAGGCCTTCTAAACCCAACTTCGCCTCCACAAATTGAGTCACCTTAGTTCCTCCATCAAATGCTTCTCCTAGATAAGGTACATGTGCCCAGAAGCTCCCTTCATCTTTGGCACCATGCAAGATGAGTCTGCTCCGTCAGAATGAAGGACCTATGGAATAACATGATGCTACTCTTGCCTGGGCAAGAGTTCATGTCCTTGACCTCTGCTAGCCATAGGTGCCCAACAAGTCAATCACGTGAGTGATGACATGTGTGACTTGACATAGAATTTTTTTGCTTATTATATTTTGACATTTATCACTTTATATTAACTATTGCATATATGCATGTATATATTGTGATGTCCTTGGATCTGTGCAATGGGAATAGGATCGTGATGAGATCACGATAATGAGATCAATTCACCTTTAAACATAGATCCTAAATAATCTTGATCATAGGTTACTCAAGAGAGATATCATGATAACTGGACAGACTGGTGTGCTATATACCTATCCATATGATGGATGCAGTTGGTCTTATAGCTGCTCGTATGGGGGCATTAGGGACACAGTACAAGTGCTCATTGGAGAACGAGTTCACTGATTGATCCACTTACGAAATGCTGGATGGTTGATGATGCCTTATTGTTAAACAGCGATTCCGTAGTCCTAGTGTTGTATCTAGTCCTTAGACTTGAGACATCAAGGATGTCCTGTATGTGTGCTCCACTCTTTGATACCAGACTTATAGGTTTGGATGTCCTAAATCTAATACAACTGATCATTAGGAGCGGCAATCGACCTTACGAGTGCTATTGAGTATCGATAGAGGATCATCCACTCTCGACATCATGAGAGGAATATCCCATGTGTTCTTGCTCAGACATATCCCTGGTCAGGGTCATTCGGATTGAGAGAGAAAGAGTTCTCTGGGAGAATCCAATTAGAGCAAGACTCGAGAAGAAATAGTATGGGTCTGACAACACCATACCCGATATACGGTCTCTGGGATATTAGTTGGATGAGGGACTATAAGTATACGGTAACTAAGGACAAACAGGTCCAATGGATTGGATTCCCCTGTATCGTCTGGGGACTATGGCGTAGTAGCATAGTACCTCCGTAGTCGATGAGTCGAGTGAATTATTATAGAGATAATAATTCACTAAGTTAGAAGGAATTCTAACAGATATGACTCACGGCCAGCTCGATATTGGGCCTAGAAGGTCACACGCATATGGCATTGCGATGAGTAGAGGTTCGGATATGAGATATCCGCCGAAGTCACTATCTTATTGGATATCCAATAATCCCGTGAATTATTGGATCTTATGGACGAGATCCAATAAGAGCCCATGAGAGATTATTGGATAGAGATCACACTAATATAAAAGGCTTGAGTAATTGGATGCAGATCCAATACCCACTAGGGGAGGATCCATTAGGATTTCATAGGGGACCTCTATAAATAGGAGGGATTCAGTGGTTCATAGGCTAGAGCCTTTACTTGCCTCTCCTATTCTCCTCCCTCTCTCCACCTCAGAGTAGCCCTGGAGTTTTGAGGAGCGTCGTCACAGCCCTACTATATGGATCACCGCTAAAGAGGAGGACGCTTGACCTTCTTCACCCTCTCATAGAGATCTGTAAGGAAACAGGGATATATGATCTCCCTAGATAACACAATCTATTCTATATACAGTTTGTTTTACAGATTTTGCGCATCAATCTTTACACGACGATGAACATCTGTTTAGAAAATTGGGGATTTTATTTTTTCTTGTTCTTTCGCTGCGCATGTGATGTCGCCCCCAAGATTTCCTAACGGTAGTACCAGAGCCAGGTTGTTCATGCGAATGATTGGTTTTGAACTGCGTGTGTTGTATTTAGGAAGAATTTTGATGTCAAATTATTGACACAATAAACGAGGAAGGGCAGCAACTGTTGCTGCCCTTGTTGCGCTCGAAGATGGCTGCCAATCTTCGTGCAAGCAGGCAGCCTACAGTGGTGGCACACAAGGGCGGTGCCTGTGGGTATTGGACTAGCGGGCAAAGGCGCCGCGGGGTAGCGGCGCCTGTGGGCCGAGGCACCGCAGGGCAGCGACGCCTACGGCCGCTACTCCTGTGGGGTGACGCGCCGCAGGGCAGCGACGCATGTGGTCGCTGCTCCCACGGGCAAAAACCCCGCAACGGCGGCCACCCGGTGAGGCAGCACCGCTTGTGGGCGCTGCCTCACGGGTAGAACCTCCCATGAGGGCAACGCTACCCATGGGGGCGCTCACCTGCAAGGGCGGCACCCCGGCCCCGTTGCACATGCCACCGCCGGCAGGGTGGCGGCGGCAACAATAGTAGGGAAGAGGAAGGGGGGTTTAGGGTTTTTTTTGGCAAAAAGATAATTTTGCCCCTCGAAATTTGATAAATTCTAGTTTTTGTCTTTTGTTTAAATTATAAAAATACCCATAGGAATTCAAAAATTCCCTACATGTCCCTAATTTCAAAAAAATTTAATTAATTAAAATATTTAGTTGATTATTATTATTTATTATTATCTAGTAGTCCTACATGCTAATGATTTATACATGTGATGTTTAATGTGTGGACGGATGATCATGGACCGTGTGATGTGTGTACTTGTGATTATTATTATTGAGGTCTATGAGCCTCCATTATATTTCTCATTTATTGTCGGGCCTGCATGCCTATGATTAAGTTGTAATCACATGAGGAGGCGTAGCGGGAGCGTGGATGCGATAGCGGGACCCATGAGACGGACGATCGCGATGCATGAAAATGCATCGAGATGTCGACGGAACCGACGAGGATGAGATGGACGATCATAGGGCATGGAGATGCACCGTTGCATACATAGATCTTGATGTGAGTGTGTTAGAACCCTTGCAGATTCTAAACTTGGGGTTAAGCTCTTTAGGGGATCGGCCTCCTTGGAACTCTATAGGGGTTCCTCCCTCCAAGTTGCTGCTCAAAGGTTGCAGAAAAGATTCATCTATTGCTTAAGAAAAGAGAAGGAATACATGGCTATTTATAGGGCTTCTAAACCCTAACTCCTAATAGGACTCCTACTTAAGACTCTTACTTCTAACCAACTCCTAATAGGACTCCTACTCAAGACTCCTATTCCCTTACAACTCCTAATTCTTCTCTAAGAAAAAACCTCCTACATGAATGCCCCTCACAATTAGGACTCTCCTAACTAGAGTCCTAACAGAATGTCCCTCTCAATTAGGACTCTCCTAGCTAGAGTCCTAACATTTTTACATGAATATCCCTCTCAATTAGGACTCTCCAAGCTAGAGTCCTAACAGACCCGCCCTCTTCAAAGCAGCCTTGTCCTCGAGGCTGATGATTCATGAATTCTGGGAATTTGATTTTCAAGTCGTCATAGTTCTCCCAAGTGGCATCATCTTTTGGTAGGTTCGTCCACTGTATTAGCACTTCATTAGTGGGTCGTCGTCGTCGAGTCACGATCCGTCGATCAATAATGGATCTTGGCTGGGTCTGGAGTTCTCTTTGGGTAGTCATATTTGGTGGGTGGCTTTGGGTTGTCTCCAAGCACCTGTTTAAAACTTCCGGTTGGCTGTTGGTTTGTGGGTGATATGTCGTACTCCTTTTCAATTTAGTACCCTACATATAGAATAACTTTGTCCAAAATCTGCTATTGAAGATGCAAGTAGAATTTGTCACAAGCACAATGCGTCCCTTATAGTGTAATTATTTTGAGTCCCAATTGTAATGAGCCATGGGGCTTGGTGCTGCCTCCAATTTTTTTATAATCTTACTAGTATCTGAATCTTCCTGCCATTCCATCTTAATATCCTCAAGGAAGTCGCTGGTCGGAAGTGAAACGGTCGAAACTTCAACTTGCTCGGGTAGCTACGAAAGCGCATCTGCAAGAATATTCTCTTTCCCCTTTTTGTAAGTTATTTCAAAATCAAATCCAAGAAGTTTTGTTACCCATTTTTGCTGCTCGGGGGATGATATCTTCTGCTCCAAGAGATATTTTAGGCTTTTATAGTCAGTCTTGATTTGAAAGTATCGCCTGATCAAGTACAATCTCCACCTCGTTGCTGCGCGCACAATGGCGAGCATCTCCTTATCATATGTTGACATATTTTGATCGGAGGGAGATAATGCCTTACTAGTGTATGCGAGTGGTCGACCATCTTGCATGAGAATGGCTCCAATTCTGACTCCAGATGTGTCGGCCTCAATAATGAAGGGTCGGTTGAAATCTGGTAGTGTTAGCACCGGCGTCGTCGTCATGGCTGCCTTAAGTTTGTCGAAGGTAGCGGAGGCTCTGTCCAACCATTGGAAGACATCTTTTTCTAGTAAGGAAGTAAGTGGTGCACTGATCTTTCCATAGTTTTTCACGAACTTGCGGCAGTAGCCTGTTAAACCCAGAAAGCCATGTAGCAATTTTATGTTTCTCGAGGTCGGCCAGTTTTGCATTACTCCAATTTTGAAGGGGTCCACTGCCACACCTTCCTCTGATATGATATGCCCAAGATATTCCACCTTTTGTTGAAGAAAGCAAAAATTCATGGTTGTTGTGTGTTCAAAAGGTGGTTTTCCGTATGTCTTCTTCGCATGCTCGTATTTGATGATACCCGGATCAAAGGTCCAGCTTTGTAAAGATTTGTGCTCCCTTTCATCTAGCAATTCATCTACTATTGGAATAAAGTATTTGTCCTTGATGATTATGTCATTGAGAGCTCGGTAATCAACACATATTCGCCTTGTTCCGTCCTTCTTGCGTACAAGTAGCACCGGCGAAGAGTAGAGGTTGCAACTTGGCCGAATAACTCCTGTTTCGAGCATCTCTTTTATAATTCTTTCTATTTCATCCTTCTGGAGATGTGGATACTGATATGGCTGAGTATTTGCTGAAGATTTGCCTGGAAGAATCATTATACAATGATCATGCCGACAGGTAAGAGGTAGGTTGCGCGGTTCGTCGAATATATTTGAAAATTCAGTAAGCAAAGGAAGTAGATTTGGATCTTCAAATTCTATTGGCTCTCCCTTAGTTTGCTGCTCAAGTTGTACCAAAAAGCCGCTGCATGCTTTATGCAAAACATTCTCCATTTGTTGTGTGCAAATCGTTGTTATGTCGCCCCCACGTTTCCCGTGCAATGTCACCTGTTTCTCCTTACTGTAAAATTTCATAATTAGTTTCATAAAATTCCAAGAATTATCACATAATATTGTCAACCATTTAATTCTGAGCATGGCCTCATGATTGTTAAGAGGGAGAAGGAAGAAATCTGCAATTATCTCTTGGTCCTGCAACAATAGTTTCTCCTGCAAGCGCCTATGATCACAATTCAAAATCCGTCCGTCGGTGACCTTAACATCAAACCTGCAGCGATTATCGATAGGTAATGATATCCGAACAGCAAGCTTACTATTTAGGAAGTTAGTAGTACTGCCCGTGTCGATGAGAACAGTGATTGGTTGTTGTTTGAGAAGGCCTCCAATTTTCATCGTTTGCGGGTTTGAGTAGCTAGCTAGTGTATGTACCGTAACTTCGGTCGGTTGTGGCTCTTCTTCTGCATCTTCTTCTTCATGTTCAAGGCTCTCTTTTGGATGTTCAATGATCTCTTCTTCTATCGGTTCAATCATAAGAAGTCCCCCTTTACTACAGCGATGCTCACGGCTCCACGGCTCGTCACAATGCCAACATAACCCCTTCGCATATCGCTCCCGAAGCTCTTCTCTTGTTAACCTCTTTAGTGTAGGGACTTGGTTGACAGTAGGGGGGGCTAAGGGCTTCAATATTACTGGTTGAGGAGAGACCCTAGTCCTCCGAGCTTCATGGTTCAATTGCTCCTCTTGATGTCGTGCGAAAGAGATGGCTGCCATAAGCGTATACGGTTGTCGCGCTTTAACTTCTCCTCGGATCTCTGGCTTCAAGCCCTCAATGAAGGTCCACAATAGCTGTTTTTGAGACCAATCATGAGTTTGATTAGATAACCTTTCAAACCTGGTTTGGTACTCCTGAATGGTGGAGGTTTGTTGGATCTTTGCTAGTTGTTCGTCAATATTCTCGTAATAGGTTGGTCTGAAGCGAATCAGTAGTCCTTCTTTGAATTGTCGCCATGAAAGGACTCCATAAGTATATTCAAACCAGTCAAACCACTGTATAGCATCCCCTTCAAGATGTATAGCTGCAATTTTCACCATAGATACATCCGCGGTTTTGTGGTACCGAAAATATCGCTCCGCGTGCGAGATCCAACCAATCGGGTCTCCTTCTTCCCATCTAGGGAAGTCCACTCTCATGCATGGATAGTTGGGGTTGGTCATAGAGCTTCCCCTCTCTTGGAAGTCATATCTTCGGGCTTGGTGTGATTGGGCAAAGCTCTCTCCTTGATGTGATTTCTTCGGGCTTAGTAGTCGGCCCAATCTGAGTTCGGTAAAGAGCGTCCAAATCTTATCCTCCATTCGCGCCTCTAAGGCTTCGAATTTAGCATCGATTGCCTCCTTAGATGCCATAGTATATGCCTCCAAATCTATGATGTTAAGATCTCTCTTTTGTTGTCAGGTTAAAGGCATGTATAGGTTGAGAGAAGTGATGGTCGAACGGGTTGGTGGATTGGTGGATGTAGGCTGCGGTTTAGGCTTGTTTTGTGGCTGTTTTGGGTGCAGTTTGAGGGTGTGGTTTAGTAGAGTTTTAGGGCTGTGGATGAAAGTTTTGGATCTGTGGTAGATGGTAGCAAAGGTTTGACAGAAATCTGTGGAAGTTGCAGCAAGTATGTGCTGTCTTATAAGAGTAGAATTGTCGTCGAAGAAACAACGGTTTCTCGACGTAATTTCCACCAAAAACTTGAGAGAATTGAGGAGGGAATTGATAGCAAAATCACAATTTATATGACAGCAAGGATATCTAATTTAATCAAGAAAATTTCGGCAGTATAACAGCAAGGAAATTGGTGCAAGTTGCAATTGCAGAATTATCGTCGAAAAATTTCAGCGGGTTACGATGAAAATTTGCAGCAACATAAAATCATTTTTAGAGATGAATTTCTTAATAGATCAATCTTAGATGGAAGCCAAGATGATCTATGAAGTGTATAAGAAATTTCATTCAAAAAATATTGCAAATAGATGGGTTAAGGCAACGATATGCAGCTGAAATTTTCTGCAGCATAGATTTTCAAGTGTAGCAGAATGGACAAAAAAGATCAGTAGTTTATATTGAGAATTTTTCGAT
Source organism: Musa acuminata AAA Group (assembly GCF_036884655.1). NCBI lineage: Eukaryota > Viridiplantae > Streptophyta > Magnoliopsida > Zingiberales > Musaceae > Musa > Musa acuminata. The sequence continues at coordinate 30,201,803 of NC_088345.1, read as the reverse complement.
GAAACCAAAGAGAAATCTACTGTTAGGAAGTGTCAAATATGTCATGAAAATTTCGTAGAAATTTGGATAGAAAAAGCACAGTAGCAAGATCAAACAGATGGTGCTATGCGGCTTGAATTCTGCAATTCAAGTGCAGCAGATTGGACATAAAAGATCAGTAGTTTATATTGAGAATTTTTTGATGAAACCAAAGGGAAATCCACTGTTAAGAAGTGTCAAAGATGTCATAAAGATTTCGTAGAAATTTGGATAGAAAAAGCATAGTAGCAAGATTAAACAGATGGTGCTATGCGGCTGGAATTCTGCAATGTATCTTTCGTCGTAGAGATGAAAACTTTGTGACGAAAAGTTTATGCAGCAATATAGGAACGATTTTTTTTTTTTTTTTTTTGGATTTTCGAATAAGGATGACTAAATTGCACCAGCAGTAAGGTAGGAAACCAGAACCTGTTGCAATTCACGGGGAGATCAAAGGATGATCCGTGGTGGTGGAGATGATGATGGAATTCGGTGACGATCTTTTAAGCAATTGTGGGAATTGCTTTGGATGGTTGTAGAGGGTTGATGGATGGCTGTGGAAGGGCAGTGAGACGCCAAGAACGCTACTCTGATACCAGGTGTTAGAACCCTTGTAGATTCTAAACTTGGGGTTGATCTCTTTAGGGGATCGGCCTCCTTGGAACTCTATAGGGGTTCCTCCCTCCAAGTTGCTGCTCAAAGGCTGCAGAAAAGATTCATCTATTGCTTAAGAAAAGAGAAGGAATACATGGCTATTTATAGGGCTTCTAAACCCTAACTCCTAATAGGACTCCTACTTAAGACTCTTACTTCTAACCAACTCCTAATAGGACTCCTACTCAAGACTCCTATTCCCTTACAACTCCTAATTCTTCTCTAAGAAAAAACCTCCTACATGAATGCCCCTCACAATTAGGACTCTCCTAACTAGAGTCCTAACAGAATGTCCCTCTCAATTAGGACTCTCCTAGCTAGAGTCCTAACATTTTTACATGAATATCCCTCTCAATTAGGACTCTCCAAGCTAGAGTCCTAACAGAGTGATTAGGCCTACTGGCTCGGGCCTGATCACATTAGGTTGTGGTCCATAGTCATCTGGCGTGATTGCTTATACACATACTAGATATGTATATATATTTGCATGCAATGTAGATATATATTAAATATGTATATGTGTGACATGTCATATTATGAGACTAAATCATAGAAACATCTCTCTCGATAATATTAAGTTGGTAAACATGAGACAATTAGATTGATCCACGTGGTCTTCCATCGTTATAGGTAAGAACCGATTCCCAGTGTAGGTTGAGTTAGTCGAGTCTCTCGAGGCTCATCCATATTGCAATTCACTATCTTGCTTACAATATAGAGATATCATTGGTGACCTAAGGATATGGTATGCTTAGTCGAGTCCCTCAAGGGTATATCATCGAATTAGACTCATCTTATAACGATGGTGTTGACTTAACCGAGCATCATGGTTAGTCGAGTCCCTTGAGACCATGGTGATTCGGAGGCCGAACAGGACGGGAATCACAAGGAGTTATGATTGGCAAGAGTTGCCTACTTTTTGGGCTTAGTGTGATTAGTCGAGTCCCTCGAGGTTACACTAAGACACTAATTGGATCCTGATCCCCACTAGAAGTCTACCGGAGAATCCGTTTCACATGCTAAGGGTGTTGCGTGACTCGCTAGTAAAATAGTGGGAGCATATTAAGATATAAGCCCATATCTTGATTATTTATTTCTTGCAAAATCTGCATGTCATTCATTTCTACCGAATCTTTATTTTCAGAAAATGTCGGTTTCGAATCCCTTACGTGGCATACTTGATGTCAACCACCTCACTAGGCCAAATTATACGGATTGGCTCTGCAACTTGAGAATTATTCTCACAGCGAAGAAAATCATGTACGTCCTCGATACATTAATGCCTATACCCGAGGAAGGGGCAAGCGAGGATGAGATCGCTCATTACGTAAAGTACATTGATGACTCCACTCTTGCTCAGTGCTATATATTGGGCTCTATGACTCCTGAGTTATAGAGACAACATGAAAAGATGGATGCCAGATCCATTCTCCTACATATCCGTAAATTATTTGAGGAACAAGGAAGGACTCAGCAATATAAGATATCCAAGAGCCTCTTCCGCGCTAGGATGAATGAGGGGACACTAGTTCAGAACCATGTCTTAAAGATGATTAAGTGGATAGAGAAACTCACATGACTTGGAATGGTCCTAGAGGATAACTTATGTGTAGACATTATGCTTCAGTCCCTACCAGATTCCTTTTTACAGTTCATAATGAATTTTAATATGAACAAGTTTAAGGTGACTCTCTCATAGCTCCTTAATATGTTGAGGGAGGCAGAGAGTACTATTAAGAAAGAGAAGCCAGTTCTCTACACTGGTGAGATAAAAAAGAAAAGGAAAGCAGAAAAGTCCCTTTAGAAGGGCAAGGGCAAGGGTAGACCAGGTAAAGCAAAGGTTGCTAAGAAAGACCTAGCAAAGGACAAAGGCCAGTGCTTCCACTATGGCAAAGATGGGCACTAGAAGAGGAACTACAAATAGTACCTTGCAGAGAAGGCGAAACAAAAGCTTGGAGAAGCTTTAGGTACATTCATGATCAGTCTCCATTTGTTAGACTCTTATGATAACACATGAGTATTGGATACCGGTAATGCTTATCATATATGCAATTCGTTGTAGGTTCTAGCAAGGCCTAGGAGACTAGAGAGAGACGAGATGGACCTCAAGATGGGTAATGGAGCAAAAGTTGTTGTAGTAGCTGTTAGCGAGGTCGCCCTACATCTGCCTAGTAGAGCTTTTATTGTGTTAGATGTATATTATTTTGTTCCTTTTATTATAAAAAATATTATCTCCATTTTATGTTTGATAGTTAGTGGATATAAATTAGTTTTTTAGAATAATAGTTGTTCGATATTATTAGATGATAAGATCATCACGAAAGGAACATTGCATAATAGTTTATTTATGTTAGACACTACTTCATATATCATGAATATAAGTGTGTCTAAGAGGAAACGAGATGAGGTGAACAGTGCATACCTACATCATTGTAGGCTAGGTCACATCCATGAGAAAATGATTCAAAAGTTACTAAATTATGGATATTTAGATCAATTCGACTATGAGTCAAATGCAACTTACGAGCCTTGCCTTCGTAGAAAACTGACCAACTCTCCATTTAGTGGAACTAGAGAGAGAGCCATTGAGCTGCTGGAACTCATACATAGTGATGTATGTAGACATGACTCATACCATTGGTGGTTACTCCTACTTCATTACCTTTACTGATGATTTCTCAAGGTATAAATATGTGTACTTAACGAAGTATAAGTCTAAGGCCTTTGAGAAATTTAGAGAGTATAAGAATGAAGTGAAGAACCAGACCGGAAAGAGTATCAAGACTCTTCGATCAGATCGAGGAGGTGAGTACTTAAGTACAGAGTTTACTCAGTTCCTCAAGAACCATAGGATATTATCTCAATGGACACCTCCTTATACACCTCAGCTCAATGGTGTCTTTGAAAGGAGAAATCGTACGCTACATCATTACTGGGAATGATGTTGGAATGCTATCCATAGTAAAGGCTTGGTTATCTAGAAACTTCTCCATGAAGGACTTAGGAGAAGCATCCTATATCTTGGGGATTCAGATCTATAGAGACAGATCTAAGAGGATGCTTGGCTTATCCTAGTCTAAGTACATAGAAACCATTGTCAAAAGGTTTGACATAGAAAATTCCAAGAGAGGTCTCATACCGATGAGACATAAGATTTTGTTTTCTAGGAGTATGTCCCCAAAGACTCCAGAAAAAAGGGCGAACATGGATATGATACCTTATGCCTCAGCAATAGGGTCTATCAAGTATGTCATGCTATGTACTAGGCTTGATATAGCACATGCTCTGAGTGTCACAAGCAGGTATCAAACGGATCCAAGCTTGGAGCATTGGAAAGCAGTAAAGTGTATCCTTAAGTACTTAAGAAAGACTAAGGATCTTATATGGAGGAAGTAGCCTCAGGGTTGAAGGCTACATGAACTCACGTTTTCAGTCTGATATCGATGATAGCAAGTTGAATTCGAGGTATGTGTACACCTTGAATGAAGGAGCAGTGTGCTGGAAGAGTTCCAAGCAAGATACTACTATTGACTCGACCACAAAGGTGGAGTATATAAGGCAGCAAAGGAGGTAGTCTGAATGAAGAAGCTCATCACAGATCTAGGAGTCGAGCTAAGTAGCGAGGAGCTGA